>NC_133327.1:291204182-291505432 GCF_042186555.1 Aquarana catesbeiana | reverse complement strand
AGGGCACCCCCGAAAAGGAACACATCCACCCTTCAAAAATGGGACATGCCAGAGCCGGTTCAAAGGGGCTGACTGGTCAAAGGCCCAAGCCACTGAAATATAAATAGTATGATATTTAGTAAGTAGTTTCAAATAAAAACCTGATATAGCTTGGTCAATATAGAAGGCTATGTAGCAGGTTGTATCAACCCTAACAGACATGGCCAAGTATAAGCTCCAAAAAACATACCTCAAAGCTTAGCTTGTGGTGTGTGGGATCACAAACTCCAGAACCATAAAGCCAACGAGGAAAGGACAGACCAATGATGTCGGTCCCAAAAGTACTTGTGAAAAATGTATTATTCCCACTGAGAGTAACACCTGAGGGTCATCTAGAGGTATGGAGCACAAAAAGAAAAAAACAAACTGTTTAAGTATATGAACAAAAGGTGAGCCTCATGATTCAAGCAGTGAAGCATCCTATCATCAGAGATAGAGATTCTTGATAGAAGAATACAGAAAAATTATCAAACAAACTGATAAAGAACCTGAATCCCTTTACACACAACTAACACCGTTTAAAATGCATACCTCTTTTGTCCGATTGGACAATGAGCTAAATGCACACTTGGAACAATTCAATAAAAATATTTTGATAAAAAAGGAAAACAAATTCTTAAGGGACCAAACTGCTTTCCCTGAACATAACGCTTACAACTGGAAAAACAGCCAAACTAAACACAAATCTAACTTTAGAACCAAGCCCCTTAACAATGACTCTGAACTGTCAGACGCCTCATCAATGTCTTCCTATTCCTTTAAAGGACAGGCTGGATCTCATAAATCCAGAAAATTCAAACATGGCTCAAATGGAAGTGGTTCCAATGGGAAACATCCAAAAAAAAACGCATTACCGAAATGCACAACACCACGGTTCATCATCAGGACCCACAAGTGGCGCAAGGTAAAAACTCACAGAACAAAAATATGACACCTACAATACCTCATTTGGATGCTAATTCCCTTTTTACATCTTTACCCACTGTAACACAGGATGTAAGTGGAGCAATGGGATCCAATACCATTGACTCACAATGAAACAGGGATTCGGTAGGCATGCCCATACATTCATTGGAAATACCTGCCCAAGACCTAAATGTGGTGAATTTATCCACTTATGTACTTTCTCATTTGAAACTCAAAATCCTCTCACAAGGACTGAGTTTTTGTCCCAATCAGAATATAAATAAATTTAAAGCCATCAAGGATCTCCAATTATTTGCTTGCAAACTAATCTTAAAACAAATACCCTCCCAACCTAATTTCGAATCACAAGAACTTAAGGCTCTAGACACACTGGTCAGCTTATTGCAAGAAAATTAACCTCCCGTCCTGATCGACCAGATTGATTTAGAACATCTTTTGGGTCGGTTTGACCACACAGAACCTCCTCCTATGCCTAAGTTCAAAAAGAAATCAGACAAATTCCCTCCATTAAATACCAACTCTAATGTTTTAGCATTTGTTAAACTGGTAGGCAGTGAGATCTGTAAGATTAAAACCAATCAATTTGATTGTGGCAATCTATCAATTGAAGAAAGATCAGCCCTGAAAGCACTTCATCACCATCCACATATAACAATAAAGCCCTCGGATAAGGGGGGCAACATTGTTATTATGGACAACACACAGTATATTGATATGTGCATGAAAATTTTGGATAATAAAAAATGGTACTGTAAAATCAATGCAAATAAAATTAGCAAATTCAACCAGGAATTTTATTCCTTGGTTGACTCTGCCTTTGAACAACAGATTATTAACAAATCTGAATGGGAGTTTATTAGAACAAAACAACCAAAAATTCCAACATTCCAACATTTATGCTTTGCCCAAGCTGCATAAATGTATCAAACGTCCGTCAGGCAGACCCATAGTATTTGGGAATGGCTCGACATATTATTCTGCAGGATAAAAGATTTGATCCAAAAATGAGCGAGTTTTTGTTGGGCTCCCTTGATTACATACTTCAACACAATAATTTTACTTTCAATGGCTCCCATTTCCTCCAGGTGCAGGGGGTTGCGATGGGGACTTCTTGTGCCCCATCGTATGCCAACCTGTACCTGGTGGAGTGTGAGCGCATGATTAATCAATCTGAGAACTTGGCCCCTTTTATGAAAAATGTGAGCCTGGGAGGGCAGGAGGCGGAGCCTAGCAGAGCAGACATGCATTGTTAGAGCTCCACACCGCTGAGGAGAGAAGAGAAGGACAAAGCGGAGCCTGCAGGCTCAAAAGCTTTCCATTTGAACCTTTTTGCCCCAGGGAACAAACTGTGAAAGTTTGGGCAGGAAATATGGTACTGGGAGGAAACCATGGCAGAAATAAAAATCAACTCACAAAGAGCTCACAGGCACTCACTGCAGCTGAAGCAGCTCCAGTCACCTCACAAGATACAGCATCAGGGCGCTCTCACAGACAGAAAATGTCACAGCAAGACTCTCCATTGGAGTCAGATACAGAACAAATCCTCTCACAAACTTCTCCACAAGCCTCCTCAGTATCCCCAGTAATATTATTACAATTTGAAAAGATGCTTCATAAGGCTTTAAAACAAACCTCAGACCAAATAACAAAAAGCCTAACCAAAGAAATAAGAGAGCTGGGAAACCGCACCGCAGCCTTAGAAATAAAAATGGATGAAATTGAAATTACAACCCAAGAAAATATAACAGAATTGGAAGAATTAAAAAAAGAGAATTTAATACTTCAAACTAAGCTCGAAGATTAAGAAAATAGAGCCAGACGTTCAAACTTGCGCATAAGGGGAATACCTGAAACTGTGACAGACCTGCAATCTACTATTACTGCTCTATTACAAGAACTAAAGCCAGATATCCCTATTGAACGTTTAGAACTGGACAGAGTACACAGAGCCCTCACAGCCAAAAAGAAAGATGGACCCCCACGTGATATAATCACAAAATTTCATTATTACAGAACGAAAGAACAAATACTAATTGCTGCAAGAGAAAAAAAGGAACTTAATTTTCAAGGACACAATTATCAAATTTTTGCTGACCTATCCCAACTTACTATTACTAAAAGACGATCCATGAAACCCCAACTAATGGAACTGCAACGCCACAACATTATGTATCAATGGGGCTTCCCCTTTTCAGTCAGATTTAACTACCAAGCTACAATTTACAGAAGCAGATCAGCAGATGAACTACAACAAACCCTTTTAAAATTAAATCTGACAGAACCCACAAGCAGCAACACTCCCACACGCAGAAGAATGGCGTCATCTTCACCTTCAGGCAGCACCCAGAAAATTTCAGAACAAAATGGGAATCATCATTCTCACAAAAGAGGCCGTTATGCCACATCATCCATGGACCAAGAAGATTCTATGGACTGACATCCTAATTCCTGATATCTCTTCATTTATTATACTAAGAGATGGTTCTCTATAAAAAAACCTATATTTATAACTGAATGTAACTGCATTCTGATAGTCACACACTGTGTGGGATCATGTTACATTCCAGTTATATTTCTTATTACTTCTGATTCATATAGCCTTAGAATATATAAGTGAAATAAGGAAATTCTTGTTCAGTTATATATTATCAGGTAATAACAATAGATTTATTACTTTTTAGGACAAATATGTTCAATAATTCAGAAGTAATGGAAGCTTTTTCTTTCTTTTCTTAAAACAAATATATTATTACCTAACTAGTTCCTAGAATTATGTTTTTGTTTATTCTAATCTGAAGCAATACAACCTCAATTTTATGAGTTAACATATCTAAACAGTTACATATGAATAAAATATGTAATTGTTTACTCTAAAAGGGTTAAAATCCCAAAATAATTCAAACTATCTTCATCAATACCAAAGTTATTAACAGTACCTTTCTAACTGAATTATTTAGCCTAGGGCAAGACTAACCATATACAACCACCCAGGAATAAATAATTTCAACAAAAACTATATTCTGCACTCCAATTAATGAAACATCATTTTGATGTCTTTTGACATAGAACTTCTCTCCTGTAAGCGGAAGATCCGTGTACCCCCATTAGCCCTCCTCATTCTCCCAACCATATTATGTGGGAGTGTGACGAAGGCACTTATTCCCCTGAGAGAGATATTTATTCTCTTTCACGGGTAAATTGTGATTACTTGCAAAAAATAATTTATACAATGTATCATCTAATCTCATATGTTTTTTGTTTACTCTTTACTCCAGAATTCACTGGTTTCTTTTCTATCTATTCATCTCTTCAGTCCACACAGGTTGATCTGCGCAGTCAGCTCTGCATAACAAAAAGTAAGTCAAAACTATTTGATCTATTGCCATGGCACCACTGAATATACTTTCCCTGAATGTTCAGGGAATAAATGTCCCTCAGAAAAGGACCAAAGCCTTCCGTACTTTCCATAACAAGAAGGCTCACATAGTATGCCTCCAAGAAACACACTTCACCAAAGATTCTACTCCAAAATATATTTCTCCTTTTTATCAACAAATTTACACGGCTTCTGCCTGTACCAAGCAAAGGGGAACTCTAATTGCATTTCACCGATCCACACCATTCACCTTATCATCAGAAATTAAAGACCCAGAAGGTAGATACCTGATACTCATGGGTTATATAATGGATACAGCAATCACGGTGATTTCCTACTACGCTCCTAACAAACAACCTACACCATTCCTCTCACATATATTACAAGTGATTAATACACACAAAATAGGAACAGTGATAATGTGTGGGGATTCGAACCAGGTCCTCCTCCCATTTCTAGATAAATCACCTTTTACACCATCCAAAATAACCTCTAGATTACCTTTTTCTCAACTTCTTTCCAAATACAATCTGGTAGATTCATGGAGAGAAAGTAACCCAATGAAAAAGAAATTCACTTATTTCTCGCACCCTCATCAAACCTTCACCAGAATAGATCATATTTTTCTAACAATAGGAATGATACCAGAAATTATTGCATCAGATATAATTCCGATTCCGTGGTCTGACCATAATGCAGTATATACTACTATAGCCTCAGCCATACCAAAAGCGCATGACCCAACGTGGTACTTACCGGACATAATGCTCAAACACCCACTACATCAGATGGCCATTGAACAAGCTTTAAAGGAATACACATACAATTAATAATACAACAGACATCTCCCCAATAACACTGTGGGAAGCTCATAAGCCTGTCTTGCGTGGTACAATACAAAGACAAATGGCACTATTTAAACGGGAACGCAAAAATCTAGCAAAAAAACTAGAACTCAATTTTAATGCAGCCTACATATCATTTCAAGATAATCCATCTCAGAGTACAAAATCTCATCTGGAAAAATCTAGATTGGAATACGATCTATTTCTCACTGAGTCAGTTGATAAATCCCTCAAACGCTCCAAACACAATTTCTACATGAATACAAACAAACCAGGTACATATTTGGCTCGGGCATTAAATTCAACTAACAAATCTTTCAAACCAATACGTTTGAAATTATCAAAAAATGTTTACACTTGTAATCCAGTTAAAATAGTCCATAAATTTCACTCACATCTTGCAACTTTATACAAGACAAACAATGAATTTAATCCTACAGAAGCTGAATCCTTCTTCTCAAAAATAACCTTACCTGAGTTATCTCAGAATCAAAAAAGCAGTTTGGATGAGCCTATAACTATAGATGAAGTTGCTAACGCCTTAAAAGACCTAAAACTTAACAAAAGACCAGGCCCAGACGGCTACTCGGCTTTATACTATAAAACATTCTCAGAAATACTCTCTCCCATTCTCACTGAAACTTTTAACAAACTTCTAGATGGACATTCTTTTCGGCAAGAAACACTAATGGCAATTGTTTGTATGATCCCAAAACCCCTTTCTGATGATACTTCCTGTGTGAATTATCGGCCTATCTCTCTGTTAAACCTCGATATTAAATTATTAGCAAAAATAATAGCAAAACGCCTCAATAGCATTATAGGAAAATTAATACATAGAGATCAAGTAGGCTTCATGCCAAATAGACAGGCAGGCGATAATATACGCAGGGCAGTGTTATTGGCACATATTGCTAAAAAACGGAAAATCCCTTTATGTTTTCTATCTCTCGATATTAAGAGGGCATTTGACACAGTATCCTGGCAATATATGCAATATTCATTACAAAAATGGGGTTTTGGACCCCACTTTTTAACATGGATCAAAGCATTATATAATAAACCCAAAGCCTATATAAAATATGCTGGATACAAATCTGAAGCCTTTAATATCGAAAGAGGTACCCGACAGGGTTGCCCATTAGCTCCCTTATTATTTGCCCTTATACTCGAACCCATGGCCCAATACATCAGAACAAACCAAACTATAACTGGCATTGAAGTAGGAGGTATTACACACAAATTATGTATATTTGCAGACGATATATTACTTTTTCTATCATCACCACAGGTCTCTGGTCCTAACTTAATACCAGCTCTTGATGGATTTGCAGCCCTATCCGGCCTTATGATTAATCCTAAGAAATGCCTAGTGCTTAATATTTCACTCACAAACATGGAATTGATCCCGGCTAGGGCTGCACTCCCATTCACATGGGCAGAAAAATCAATCCCATATCTTGGAATTCATTTAACAGCATCTCATTCTGACTTATTCTCAACCAATTATCCTCCTGTATTAAGACAGATCACAAATCTAATAAAACAATGGTCGCAACTTCCTTTATCCTGGATAGGGAAGATTAATGCAATCAAAATGACTATTCTACCCAAATTGCTTTATCTATTCAGAGTCCTCCCTGTTCCAATTCCTTCCTATTTTTTGAGAATAGTACAAAAAAGAGCAACTTCGTTTATATGGGGCTCTTCTAAACCACGTATACCTATACACACACTACATCTTCCCAAAAATAAAGGAGGCCTGGGATACCCTAATTTTACTAACTACTACAGAGCAGCACATTTGGCCAGTCTGTCCAAATACCATGCAAAACAGGAAATCCCATTATGGGTATTTATAGAGGCTTCAGAAAATGACCCTCTATTAATATCAAATTTATTATGGCTTGATCCTAAAGACCGCTTTAAAATTCATAATCCCATAACTAAACACTTCTTATCTCTCTGGGATAAACTAAAAACCAAATATCAGTTACAATCTCCACACAATCCTCTCCTTTCTTTTATCAGAAATCCGGCCTTTTATCCGGCATGGATCTACCCAAATTCTTTTAAAGCTTGGACAACATCAGGCATTCAGACACTAAATGACTTCATAGCATCTAAATCATTCCTTTCATTCCCATCGCTTAGAGAAAAATATGATCTACCAAACTCTGAGATATTTAGATATCTCCAAATCAAAAATTTCTATACACCATTCCTAAAGGGGGATACACCATTATCCCAATTATACATTTTTGAATCAATCTGTACAAAAGATCCATTTGCTAAAGGTACAATTTCATCACTTTATAATCAATTATATGGAGTAGCAAATCTTAATTGACCCTCTTACATTCAGAGGTGGGAGGAGGACCTGGGACGAACTTTAGAAGACACGGACTGGTTTAATATATGGCTCACATCTAAGTCATCTTCACCCAACATCTTGGCACTGGAGACAAATTATAAAGTCCTAACTCACTGGTACCTTGTACCTGCTAGAGTGGCAAAATATTCACCTAATACCTCAACTCTTTGTTTTCGAGGATGCCCAGAAATAGGCACATATTTACACATATGGTGGACGTGCCCAGTAATCCAAACCTTCTGGAAGGAAGTCTTTGTGATTGCATCTAAAATATTTAAAAAAATAATACAACCAGATCCATATTTAACTTTACTTAATCTAAAACCGGAATGGTTAACACTCTCTCAATTCAAACTTATGATCCAACTAATAATGGCTGCAAAACAAACAGTGGCCAAGGCATGGAAATCTCCTACATTGGTACTAGCAGAAACAATTCACAGAATGAATAATACAATGTCCCATGCTAAGATGGTAGCCATCGATCAAAATCAAATTCCAAAATTTGAAAAACTTTGGCATCCTTGGATAAAACAACAGTTCCTGTCAAATTTCAATGACTCTGTCCTGTTGCCATGGTAACAGATTAAATGACTTACAGAGACACCCATTCTAAGGCTTCAAAGAGAACTAAAAAGAATAATAAGCTGACGAACGGGTCGTGGACCATACCTCTACCTTTCAACCCTTTTTCTTCTTTCTCTTTCCTTTTCTCCACCTTACGATTAAAGCTCATTATCAGAATTTATTTGACCTATATACACTCTACTTGTAAACAATATGTATAGTAGGTATAAATCATTTAAATACCTACAAAAGTAACTAAGGAAATGATATATATCTTTAATTTAGGTTTACGTGAACCCAATGTTTAATATTTGAAATTTCATGATATTTACCTATATAAACCCTACTGTAAAACAATGAGCTTACTTTATAGATCCTTGTAAACTTACTTTATGTATCTTTATGTATCTTTATAACATTGTATACTCAATAAACTTCTTTTGACAAGGAAAAATGTGAGCCTTTGGCTTAGATTTTTTGATGATGTTTTTCTCATATGGGATGGCCTGCAAGATCAACTTGAACCATTTTTGAAATGTCTGAATGTAGACAACTTTAAGTTTACTTTTACAATGATCTCTAATAGTTCTTCGATAACTTTCTTGGATGTGACATGCACAAGGAAAGGATGATATGGGTCGGATTAGTAGCAGCCTGTACAGGAAACCAACGGCTGGCAATACTATACTGCATGCCAGCAGCTTTCATCCTACAGCCTTGATTGCGTCTATCCCCTTTAGTCAATATTTAAGGACACTGAGAAATTGTACAGACAATATAACTTTCAAAAGGGAGGCGGATCTTCTGAGGGAAAGACTACACGGCTACTCCAAATCATGCCTCAAGAAGGCCTATAATCGCGCATTATTGAAAACAAGAAATGATCTGTTATATAATCCTTCTTTTAAAAATATCAAAAAAAAATCTCTATCGTGAGGAAATTTTGTAATCAACATGAAACTTTCAAAAAAATTGCCAGCAAATATTGGCATCTCTTTTCCATGGATCCCACCATAGGCCCGTATGTAAGTAAATGTCCATCTTTCACCTTCAAAAGGGCAAGATCCCTTAAAGATTACCTGGTGTCCAGTGAATTTAACAACTTGGGTCGCCAGGATCCTTGCAAATACCCAGGTACTTTTACCTGTGGTGGGTGCAACTACTGTCGCTATATGAATACTGCGCGTAACGTGATACTTCCCAATGGAGAACGATATCGCCCTAAACACTATGTGAACTGTCAGATGACTGCTGTTGTGTACCTCTTGCTATGTGATTGCTTCTGCTTTTATGTAGGCAAAACTATTCAGCCTTTTTGGCGACGGACCTACCGACACATCATGTCAATGCAGACCAGCAACCCTAGCCTCCCATTGGGGAGATATGTTAGGGATTTACATGATGGGGTTGCCCCTAAGATCTCTTTTCTAATATTGGACAGGATGCACCCTGGTTCACGAGGGGGCGATACCAACAAATTACTAATGCAGGCCGAACAGAGGTGGATATTTCGCTTAAATGCGACAAAACCTCCAGGCCTTAAGGGGACCATCTCATTCAGACCCTTTCTGGAGGGTTTTTCTTCCGGAGGATCTGAGTGGGGATCCCTAGACTAGCATAGTTTTATTCTGACCCCCGGGACCTTACTTTGTTGGGTCCATCTCCCAGTGTTCTGTTTAGGATGTGATCTCAATGCCTATAACTGACCACCTAACCAGTTTTTCTTGTCTGTCAGGAACACACACTAATCTAACAAGATTTGTGTCCTTCCTTAAACCGTTTGACCTTTTCCCAGGTTATCCTCCATCCTTCTAGGCTTCTATTCTAAGTATGTCAGGGATATCAATATTATTTATTTGTTGCACTTCGATTTGTATTTTGTGAATTTTTGGTATCTGTACAACAGTCTGCATTATTATGAATAACTTGTCACATTTGTTTTCCGGCGTTTAGTTGGATCCTGTAGGGACCGGTCCCTCCCAGCTGCTCAGGGATCGAGGCCTTTCTTCCTGGGTTTGTGGGCTTGTTCTCTCTTTTCTGTTCTCCTCTGTTCTCTGTTTCTCTTTTCTCTATCCCTTATTTCTCTTCTTCTTCTTCTTCTTTCTTTTCTCACCTTATTTCTTTTCCTTTCCTCATTTCCTTCTCTTCCTCTCTTTCTCCTCCAATCTTTCCTTAGTGCTGCACCACTCTCCACTTGGCGCACGGGGGGCCGTCTTGCACCCTATTGGACGCACTCGGCTCCCCTTTCTTCTGGCAGTCTGTTGGCATGGTTGCCATGCCGACGGACACGTCAGTTCTGTGCCGCGAGACTCTGGCACAGGATGACATCGCCTACGTCACGACTGCTCCATCTAGTACGGAGCGTCATGGCCTAGACACATCCATGAACATACCCATTGGACGCCTTTCCACCTTGGGGCGTGCCCAGGAGGTGGCGCCGCTGCACTCGGGGGGCACCAACCCCAAATGCTGCACGTCTCCCCCTCCTTTTACCACCCACTGTTTAGGCAAACCAATCACATATTCGCCTTCATTATAACTATCTGACTTTCAATACTCACACCTGTTCATGACGCTCCACAGATCCACGCTGAGGACTGACAGGCTGTATGGTAAATCTCTCTATCTCTGATGATAGGACGCTTCACTGCTTGAGTCATGAGGCTTACCATTTATTCATATACTTAAACAGTTTGTTTTTTTCTTTTTGTGCTCCATACTAGGGATGAGCTTTGTGTTCGAGTCGAACCCATGTTCGACTCGAACATCGTCTGTTCGCCCGTTCACCGAATTGCGAACGATATGGGCCAAATTTGTGTGTCACGGACCATAATTCACTGCGGCATCGCAGTGCATTGCTGGCTGATGATTGGCCAAGCATGAACCGCATGCTTGGCCAATCACAGCGCCGTCTGAACAGAGAGCCGTAATTGGCCAAAGCCAAGGAGGCTTTGGCCAATTATGGCTCAGGGGATTTAGTACATGCCCCATAATATACAAGGCCGTCTACACGTGTGTTTCGGCGTTGAAAGAGATAGACAGAGAGACAGTGTCATTTGATTTAAGTTAAATAGATTAGGCAGGACAGTCAGTGAGTTAGCTGCACTTACAGTGTATTGTGTATATATATGCATCCCAGGTGTTGTGTGTGTGTGTGTATATATATATATATATATATATATATATATATATATATATATATATATATATATATATATATATACACTGTATTCAGTTTAGCTAGATCCGTACCTGTTATCTTCCTACTGACAGGCAGGCTTGTCTTGTTACAGTATTTACAGCTACCTGAAGAAAATTGCGTAGTGCGTCCTCCTCACAGTGTTCAGTTAAAGCTACAAGTTAGTTTAGTGTGACCTCTGCACAGTGTTCAGCTAAAACTACAAGTTAGTCTAGTGCGTCCTCCTCACAGTGTTCAGTTAAAGCTACAAGTTAGTTTAGTGTGACCTCTGCACAGTGTTCAGCTAAAGCTACAAGTTAGGGTAGTGCGTCCTCCTTACAGTGCTCAGCTAACGCTACAAGTTAGTGTAGTGCATCCTCCTCACAGTGTTCAGCTAAAACTACAAGTTAGTGTAGTGTGACCTCTGCACAGTGTTCAGCTAAAGCTACCTGTAGAAGGTTTGTGGTGTTTTCCTGATCCTATCACTACCGCAGGCAGCTAAATAAGCTCCAAGTTATTTTTTTGCGAGCTCTGCACAGTGTTCAGCTAAAGCTACCTGTAGAAGGTTGGTGGTGTTTTCCTGATCCTATCACTACCACAGGAAGCTAAATAAGCTACAAGTTAGTGTAGTGCATCCCCCTCACAGTGTTCAGCTAAAACTACAAGTTAGTGTAGTGCGTCCTCCTCACAGTGTTCAGCTAAAACTACAAGTTAGTGTAGTGCGACCTCTGCACAGTGTTCACCTAAAGCTACCTGTAGAAGGTTGGTGGTGTTTTCCTGATCCTATCACTACCGCAGGCAGCTAAATAAGCTACAGGTTATTTTTTTTTTGCGAGCTCTACACAGTGTTCACCTAAAGCTACCTGTAGAAGGCTGGTGGTGTTTTCCTGATCCTATCACTACCGCAGGCAGCTAAATAAGCTACAAGTTTTTTTTTGCGAGCTCTGCACAGTGTTCACCTAAAGCTACCTGTAGAAGGTTGGTGGTGTTTTCCTAATCCTATCACTACCGCAGGCAGCTAAATAAGCTCCAAGTTATTTTTTTGCAAGCTCTGCACAATGTTCACCTAAAGCTACCTGTAGAAGGTTGGTGGTGTTTTCCTGATCCTATCACTACCGCAGGCAGCTAAATAAGCTACAAGTTAGTGTAGTGCGTTCCCCTCACAGTGTTCAGCTAAAACTACAAGTTAGTGTAGTGCGTCCTCCTCACAGTGTTCAGCTAAATCTACAAGTTAGTGTAGTGCGACCTCTGCACAGTGTTCAGCTAAAGCTACAAGTTAGTGTAGTGTGTCCTCACAGTGTTCAGCTAAAACTACAAGTTAGTGTAGTGCGACCTCTGCACAGTGTTCAGCTAAAGCTACAAGTTAGTGTAGTGCATCCTCCTTACATTGTTCAGCTAAAACTACAAGTTAGTGTAGTGTGACCTCTGCACAGTGTTCAGCTAAAGCTACAAGTTAGTGTAGTGCGTCCTCTGAACTGTGTTCAGCTAAAACTACAAGTTAGTGTAGTGCGTCCTCCTCACAGTGTTCAGCTAAAGCTACAAGTTAGTGTAGTGCGACCTCTGCACAGCGTTCAGCTAAAGCTACAAGTTAGTGTAGTGTGTCCTTTGAACAGTGTTCAGCTAAAGCTACAAGTTAGTGTAGTGCGACCTCTGCACAGTGTTCAGCTAAAGCTACAAGTTAGTGTAGTGCGTCCTCCTCACAGTGTTCAGCTAAAACTACAAGTTAGTGTAGTGAGACCTCTGCACAGCGTTCAGCTAAAGCTACAAGTTAGTGTAGTGTGTCCTCTGAACAGTGTTCAGCTAAAGCTACAAGTTAGTGTAGTGCGACCTCTGCACAGTGTTCAGCTAAAGCTACAAGTTAGTGTAGTGCGTCCTCCTCACACTGTTCAGCTAAAACTACAAGTTAGTGTAGTGCAACCTCTGCACAGTGTTCATCTAAAGCTACAAGTTAGTGTAGTGCGTTCTCTGAACAGTGTTCAGCTAAAGCTACAAGTTAGTGTAGTGCATCCTCCTCACAGTGTTTAGCTAAAACTACAAGTTAGTGTAGTGTGACCCCTGCACAGTGTTCAGCTCAAGCTACCTGTAGAAGGTTGGTGGTGTTTTCCTGATCCTATCACTACCACAGGCAGCTAAATAAGCTACAAGTTAGTTTTTTGCAAGCTCTGCACAGTGTTCAGCTAAAGCTACCTGTAGAAGGTTGGTGGTGTTTTCCTGATCCTATCACTACCGCAGGCAGCTAAATAAGCTCCAAGTTATTTTTTGTGAGCTCTGCACAGTGTTCACCTAAAGCTACCTGTAGAAGATTGGTGGTGTTTTCCTGATCCTATCACTACCGCAGACAGCTAAATAAGCTACAAGTTAGTGTAGCGCGTCCTCCTCACAGTGTTCAGCTAAAACTACAAGTTAGTGTAGTGCGTCCTCCTCACAGTGTTCAGCTAAAACTACAAGTTAGTGTAGTGCGACCTCTGCACAGCGTTCAGCTAAAGCTACAAGTTAGTGTAGTGTGTTCTCTGAACAGTGTTCAGCTAAAGCTACAAGTTAGTGTAGTGCGACCTCTGCACAGTGTTCAGCTAAAGCTACAAGTTAGTGTAGTGCGTCCTCACAGTGTTCAGCTAAAACTACAAGTTAGTGTAGTGCGACCTCTGCACAGTGTTCAGCTAAAGCTACAAGTTAGTGTAGTGCGTCCTCCTCACACTGTTCAGCTAAAACTACAAGTTAGTGTAGTGCGACCTCTGCACAGTGTTTAGCTAAAGCTACAAGTTAGTGTAGTGCGTCCTCCTCACACTATTCAGCGAAAACTACAAGTTAGTGTAGTACGACCTCTGCACAGTGTTCAGTTAAAGCTACCTGTGGAAGGTTGGTGGTGTTTTCCTGATCCTATCACTACCGCAGGCAGCTAAATAAGCTCCAAGTTATTTTTTTGCGAGCTCTGCGCAGTGTTCACCTAAAGCTACCTGTAGAAGGTTGGTGGTGTTTTCCTGATCCTATCACTACCACAGGAAGCTAAATAAGCTACAAGTTAGTGTAGTGCATCCCCCTCACAGTGTTCAGCTAAAACTACAAGTTAGTGTAGTGCGTCCTCCTCACAGTGTTCAGCTAAAACTACAAGTTAGTGTAGTGCGACCTCTGCACAGTGTTCACCTAAAGCTACCTGTAGAAGGTTGGTGGTGTTTTCCTGATCCTATCACTACCGCAGGCAGCTAAATAAGCTACAGGTTATTTTTTTTTTGCGAGCTCTACACAGTGTTCACCTAAAGCTACCTGTAGAAGGCTGGTGGTGTTTTCCTGATCCTATCACTACCGCAGGCAGCTAAATAAGCTACAAGTTTTTTTTTGCGAGCTCTGCACAGTGTTCACCTAAAGCTACCTGTAGAAGGTTGGTGGTGTTTTCCTGATCCTATCACTACCGCAGGCAGCTAAATAAACTCCAAGTTATTTTTTTGCGAGCTCTGCACAGTTTTCACCTAAAGCTACCTGAAGAAGGTTGGTGGTGTTTTCCTAATCCTATCACTACCGCAGGCAGCTAAATAAGCTCCAAGTTATTTTTTTGCAAGCTCTGCACAATGTTCACCTAAAGCTACCTGTAGAAGGTTGGTGGTGTTTTCCTGATCCTATCACTACCGCAGGCAGCTAAATAAGCTACAAGTTAGTGTAGTGCGTTCCCCTCACAGTGTTCAGCTAAAACTACAAGTTAGTGTAGTGCGTCCTCCTCACAGTGTTCAGCTAAATCTACAAGTTAGTGTAGTGCGACCTCTGCACAGTGTTCAGCTAAAGCTACAAGTTAGTGTAGTGTGTCCTCACAGTGTTCAGCTAAAACTACAAGTTAGTGTAGTGCGACCTCTGCACAGTGTTCAGCTAAAGCTACAAGTTAGTGTAGTGCATCCTCCTTACATTGTTCAGCTAAAACTACAAGTTAGTGTAGTGTGACCTCTGCACAGTGTTCAGCTAAAGCTACAAGTTAGTGTAGTGCGTCCTCTGAACTGTGTTCAGCTAAAACTACAAGTTAGTGTAGTGCGTCCTCCTCACAGTGTTCAGCTAAAGCTACAAGTTAGTGTAGTGCGACCTCTGCACAGCGTTCAGCTAAAGCTACAAGTTAGTGTAGTGTGTCCTTTGAACAGTGTTCAGCTAAAGCTACAAGTTAGTGTAGTGCGACCTCTGCACAGTGTTCAGCTAAAGCTACAAGTTAGTGTAGTGCGTCCTCCTCACAGTGTTCAGCTAAAACTACAAGTTAGTGTAGTGAGACCTCTGCACAGCGTTCAGCTAAAGCTACAAGTTAGTGTAGTGTGTCCTCTGAACAGTGTTCAGCTAAAGCTACAAGTTAGTGTAGTGCGACCTCTGCACAGTGTTCAGCTAAAGCTACAAGTTAGTGTAGTGCGTCCTCCTCACACTGTTCAGCTAAAACTACAAGTTAGTGTAGTGCGACCTCTGCACAGTGTTCATCTAAAGCTACAAGTTAGTGTAGTGCGTTCTCTGAACAGTGTTCAGCTAAAGCTACAAGTTAGTGTAGTGCATCCTCCTCACAGTGTTTAGCTAAAACTACAAGTTAGTGTAGTGTGACCCCTGCACAGTGTTCAGCTCAAGCTACCTGTAGAAGGTTGGTGGTGTTTTCCTGATCCTATCACTACCGCAGGCAGCTAAATAAGCTACAAGTTAGTTTTTTGCAAGCTCTGCACAGTGTTCAGCTAAAGCTACCTGTAGAAGGTTGGTGGTGTTTTCCTGATCCTATCACTACCGCAGACAGCTAAATAAGCTACAAGTTAGTGTAGCGCGTCCTCCTCACAGTGTTCAGCTAAAACTACAAGTTAGTGTAGTGCGTCCTCCTCACAGTGTTCAGCTAAAACTACAAGTTAGTGTAGTGCGACCTCTGCACAGCGTTCAGCTAAAGCTACAAGTTAGTGTAGTGTGTTCTCTGAACAGTGTTCAGCTAAAGCTACAAGTTAGTGTAGTGCGACCTCTGCACAGTGTTCAGCTAAAGCTACAAGTTAGTGTAGTGCGTCCTCACAGTGTTCAGCTAAAACTACAAGTTAGTGTAGTGCGACCTCTGCACAGTGTTCAGCTAAAGCTACAAGTTAGTGTAGTGCGTCCTCCTCACACTGTTCAGCTAAAACTACAAGTTAGTGTAGTGCGACCTCTGCACAGTGTTTAGCTAAAGCTACAAGTTAGTGTAGTGCGTCCTCCTCACACTGTTCAGCTAAAACTACAAGTTAGTGTAGTGCGACCTCTGCACAGTGTTCAGTTAAAGCTACCTGTGGAAGGTTGGTGGTGTTTTCCTGATCCTATCACTAGCGCAGGCAGCTAAATAAGCTCCAAGTTATTTTTTTGCGAGCTCTGCGCAGTGTTCACCTAAAGCTACCTGTAGAAGGTTGGTGGTGTTTTCCTGATCCTATCACTACCGCAGGCAGCTAAATAAGCTACAAGTTATATTTTTTGCGAGCTCTGCACAGTGTTCACCTAAAGCTACCTGTAGAAGGTTGGTGGTGTTTTCCTGATCCTATCACTACCGCAGACAGCTAAATAAGCTAAAAGTTAGTGTAGTGCGTCCTCTGAACTGTGTTCAGCTAAAACTACAAGTTAGTGTAGTGCGTCCTCCTCACAGTGTTCAGCTAAAACTACAAGTTAGTGTAGTGTGACCTCTGCACAGCGTTCAGCTAAAGCTACAAGTTAGTGTAGTGTGTCCTCTGAACAGTGTTCAGCTAAAGCTACAAGTTAGTGTAGTGCGACCTCTGCACAGTGTTCAGCTAAAGCTACAAGTTAGTGTAGTGTGTCCTCCTCACAGTGTTCAGCTAAAACTACAAGTTAGTGTAGTGAGACCTCTGCACAGCGTTCAGCTAAAGCTACAAGTTAGTATAGTGTGTCCTCTGAACAGTGTTCAGCTAAAGCTACAAGTTAGTGTAGTGCGACCTCTGCACAGTGTTCAGCTAAAGCTACAAGTTAGTGTAGTGCGTTCTCTGAACAGTGTTCAGCTAAAGCTACAAGTTAGTGTAGTGCATCCTCCTCACAGTGTTTAGCTAAAACTACAAGTTAGTGTAGTGTGACCCCTGCACAGTGTTCAGCTCAAGCTACCTGTAGAAGGTTGGTGGTGTTTTCCTGATCCTATCACTACCGTAGGCAGCTAAATAAGCTACAAGTTAGTGTAGTGCGTTCCCCTCACAGTGTTCAGCTAAAACTACAAGTTAGTGTAGTGCGTCCTCCTCACAGTGTTCAGCTAAAACTACAAGTTAGTGTAGTGCGACCTCTGCACAGTGTTCAGCTAAAGCTACAAGTTAGTGTAGTGTGTCCTCTGAACAGTGTTCAGCTAAATCTACAAGTTAGTGTAGTTCGACCTCTGCACAGTGTTCAGCTAAAGCTACAAGTTAGTGTAGTGTGTCCTCACAGTGTTCAGCTAAAACTACAAGTTAGTGTAGTGCGACCTCTGCACAGTGTTCAGCTAAAGCTACAAGTTAGTGTAGTGCATCCTCCTTACATTGTTCAGCTAAAACTACAAGTTAGTGTAGTGTGACCTCTGCACAGTGTTCAGCTAAAGCTACAAGTTAGTGTAGTGTGTCCTCACAGTGTTCAGCTAAAACTACAAGTTAGTGTAGTGCGACCTCTGCACAGTGTTCAGCTAAAGCTACAAGTTAGTGTAGTGCATCCTCCTTACATTGTTCAGCTAAAACTACAAGTTAGTGTAGTGTGACCTCTGCACAGTGTTCAGCTAAAGCTACAAGTTAGTGTAGTGCATCCTCCTTACATTGTTCAGCTAAAACTACAAGTTAGTGTAGTGCATCCTCCTCACAGTGTTCAGCTAAAACTACAAGTTAGTGTAGTGCGACCTCTGCACAGTGTTCAGCTAAAGCTACCTGTAGAAGGTTGGTGGTGTTTTCCTGATCCTATCACTACCGCAGGCAGCTAAATAAGCTACAAGTTAGTTTTTTGCAAGCTCTGCACAGTGTTCAGCTAAAGCTACCTGTAAAAGGTTGGTGGTGTTTTCCTGATCCTATCACTACCGCAGGCAGCTAAATAAGCTACAAGTTAGTTTTTTGCGAGCTCTGCACAGTGTTCACCTAAAGCTACCTGTAGAAGGTTGGTGGTGTTTTCCTGATCCTATCACTACCGCAGGCAGCTAAATAAGCTACAAGTTATATTTTTTGCGAGCTCTGCACAGTGTTCACCTAAAGCTACCTGTAGAAGGCTGGTGGTGTTTTCCTGATCCTATCACTACCGCAGGCAGCTAAATAAGTACAAGTTAGTTTTTTGCGAGCTCTGCGCAGTGTTCACCTAAAGCTACCTGTAGAACGTTGCTGGTGTTTTCCTGATCCTATCACTACCGCAGGCAGCTAAATAAGCTCCAAGTTATTTTTTTGCGAGGTCTGCACAGTGTTCACCTAAAGCTACCTGTAGAAGGTTGGTGGTGTTTTCCTGATCCTATCACTACCGCAGGCAGCTAAATAAGCTCCAAGTTATTTTTTTGCGAGCTCTGCGCAGTGTTCACCTAAAGCTACCTGTAGAAGGTTGGTGGTGTTTTCCTGATCCTATCACTACCGCAGGCAGCTAAATAAGCTACAAGTTATATTTTTTGCGAGCTCTGCACAGTGTTCACCTAAAGCTACCTGTAGAAGGCTGGTGGTGTTTTCCTGATCCTATCACTACCGCAGGCAGCTAAATAAGCTACAAGTTAGTTTTTTGCGAGCTCTGCGCAGTGTTCACCTAAAGCTACCTGTAGAAGGTTGGTGGTGTTTTCCTGATCCTATCACTACCGCAGGCAGCTAAATAAGCTCCAAGTTATTTTTTTGCGAGGTCTGCACAGTGTTCACCTAAAGCTACCTGTAGAAGGTTGGTGGTGTTTTCCTGATCCTATCACTACCACAGGCAGCTAAATAAACTCCAAGTTATTTTTTTGCGAGCTCTGCGCAGTGTTCACCTAAAGCTACCTGTAGAAGGTTGGTGGTGTTTTCCTGATCCTATCAATACCGCAGGCAGCTAAATAAGCTCCAAGTTATTTTTTTGCGAGCTCTGCGCAGTGTTCACCTAAAGCTACCTGTAGAAGGTTGGTGGTGTTTTCCTGATCCTATCACTACCGCAGGCAGCTAAATAAGCTACAAGTTATATTTTTTGCGAGCTCTGCACAGTGTTCACCTAAAGCTACCTGTAGAAGGCTGGTGGTGTTTTCCTGATCCTATCACTACCGCAGGCAGCTAAATAAGCTACAAGTTAGTTTTTTGCGAGCTCTGCGCAGTGTTCACCTAAAGCTACCTGTAGAAGGTTGGTGGTGTTTTCCTGATCCTATCACTACCGCAGGCAGCTAAATAAGCTCCAAGTTATTTTTTTGCGAGGTCTGCACAGTGTTCACCTAAAGCTACCTGTAGAAGGTTGGTGGTGTTTTCCTGATCCTATCACTACCACAGGCAGCTAAATAAGCTCCAAGTTATTTTTTTGCGAGCTCTGCGCAGTGTTCACCTAAAGCTACCTGTAGAAGGTTGGTGGTGTTTTCCTGATCCTATCAATACCGCAGGCAGCTAAATAAGCTCCAAGTTATTTTTTTGCGAGCTCTGCGCAGTGTTCACCTAAAGCTACCTGTAGAAGGTTGGTGGTGTTTTCCTGATCCTATCACTACCGCAGGCAGCTAAATAAGCTACAAGTTAGTTTTTTGCAAGCTCTGCACAGTGTTCAGCTAAAGCTACCTGTAGAAGGTTGGTGGTGTTTTCCTGATCCTATCACTACCGCAGGCAGCTAAATAAGCTCCAAGTTATTTTTTGTGAGCTCTGCACAGTGTTCACCTAAAGCTACCTGTAGAAGATTGGTGGTGTTTTCCTGATCCTATCACTACCGCAGACAGCTAAATAAGCTACAAGTTAGTGTAGCGCGTCCTCCTCACAGTGTTCAGCTAAAACTACAAGTTAGTGTAGTGCGTCCTCCTCACAGTGTTCAGCTAAAACTACAAGTTAGTGTAGTGCGACCTCTGCACAGCGTTCAGCTAAAGCTACAAGTTAGTGTAGTGTGTTCTCTGAACAGTGTTCAGCTAAAGCTACAAGTTAGTGTAGTGCGACCTCTGCACAGTGTTCAGCTAAAGCTACAAGTTAGTGTAGTGCGTCCTCACAGTGTTCAGCTAAAACTACAAGTTAGTGTAGTGCGACCTCTGCACAGTGTTCAGCTAAAGCTACAAGTTAGTGTAGTGCGTCCTCCTCACACTGTTCAGCTAAAACAACAAGTTAGTGTAGTGCGACCTCTGCACAGTGTTTAGCTAAAGCTACAAGTTAGTGTAGTGCGTCCTCCTCACACTATTCAGCGAAAACTACAAGTTAGTGTAGTACGACCTCTGCACAGTGTTCAGTTAAAGCTACCTGTGGAAGGTTGGTGGTGTTTTCCTGATCCTATCACTACCGCAGGCAGCTAAATAAGCTCCAAGTTATTTTTTTGCGAGCTCTGCGCAGTGTTCACCTAAAGCTACCTGTAGAAGGTTGGTGGTGTTTTCCTGATCCTATCACTACCACAGGAAGCTAAATAAGCTACAAGTTAGTGTAGTGCATCCCCCTCACAGTGTTCAGCTAAAACTACAAGTTAGTGTAGTGCGTCCTCCTCACAGTGTTCAGCTAAAACTACAAGTTAGTGTAGTGCGACCTCTGCACAGTGTTCACCTAAAGCTACCTGTAGAAGGTTGGTGGTGTTTTCCTGATCCTATCACTACCGCAGGCAGCTAAATAAGCTACAGGTTATTTTTTTTTTTGCGAGCTCTACACAGTGTTCACCTAAAGCTACCTGTAGAAGGCTGGTGGTGTTTTCCTGATCCTATCACTACCGCAGGCAGCTAAATAAGCTACAAGTTTTTTTTTGCGAGCTCTGCACAGTGTTCACCTAAAGCTACCTGTAGAAGGTTGGTGGTGTTTTCCTGATCCTATCACTACCGCAGGCAGCTAAATAAACTCCAAGTTATTTTTTTGCGAGCTCTGCACAGTTTTCACCTAAAGCTACCTGAAGAAGGTTGGTGGTGTTTTCCTAATCCTATCACTACCGCAGGCAGCTAAATAAGCTCCAAGTTATTTTTTTGCAAGCTCTGCACAATGTTCACCTAAAGCTACCTGTAGAAGGTTGGTGGTGTTTTCCTGATCCTATCACTACCGCAGGCAGCTAAATAAGCTACAAGTTAGTGTAGTGCGTTCCCCTCACAGTGTTCAGCTAAAACTACAAGTTAGTGTAGTGCATCCTCCTCACAGTGTTCAGCTAAATCTACAAGTTAGTGTAGTGCGACCTCTGCACAGTGTTCAGCTAAAGCTACAAGTTAGTGTAGTGTGTCCTCACAGTGTTCAGCTAAAACTACAAGTTAGTGTAGTGCGACCTCTGCACAGTGTTCAGCTAAAGCTACAAGTTAGTGTAGTGCATCCTCCTTACATTGTTCAGCTAAAACTACAAGTTAGTGTAGTGTGACCTCTGCACAGTGTTCAGCTAAAGCTACAAGTTAGTGTAGTGCGTCCTCTGAACTGTGTTCAGCTAAAACTACAAGTTAGTGTAGTGCGTCCTCCTCACAGTGTTCAGCTAAAGCTACAAGTTAGTGTAGTGCGACCTCTGCACAGCGTTCAGATAAAGCTACAAGTTAGTGTAGTGTGTCCTTTGAACAGTGTTCAGCTAAAGCTACAAGTTAGTGTAGTGCGACCTCTGCACAGTGTTCAGCTAAAGCTACAAGTTAGTGTAGTGCGTCCTCCTCACAGTGTTCAGCTAAAACTACAAATTAGTGTAGTGAGACCTCTGCACAGCGTTCAGCTAAAGCTACAAGTTAGTGTAGTGTGTCCTCTGAACAGTGTTCAGCTAAAGCTACAAGTTAGTGTAGTGCGACCTCTGCACAGTGTTCAGCTAAAGCTACAAGTTAGTGTAGTGCGTCCTCCTCACACTGTTCAGCTAAAACTACAAGTTAGTGTAGTGCGACCTCTGCACAGTGTTCATCTAAAGCTACAAGTTAGTGTAGTGCGTTCTCTGAACAGTGTTCAGCTAAAGCTACAAGTTAGTGTAGTGCATCCTCCTCACAGTGTTTAGCTAAAACTACAAGTTAGTGTAGTGTGACCCCTGCACAGTGTTCAGCTCAAGCTACCTGTAGAAGGTTGGTGGTGTTTTCCTGATCCTATCACTACCGCAGGCAGCTAAATAAGCTACAAGTTAGTTTTTTGCAAGCTCTGCACAGTGTTCAGCTAAAGCTACCTGTAGAAGGTTGGTGGTGTTTTCCTGATCCTATCACTACCGCAGACAGCTAAATAAGCTACAAGTTAGTGTAGCGCGTCCTCCTCACAGTGTTCAGCTAAAACTACAAGTTAGTGTAGTGCGTCCTCCTCACAGTGTTCAGCTAAAACTAAAAGTTAGTGTAGTGCGACCTCTGCACAGCGTTCAGCTAAAGCTACAAGTTAGTGTAGTGTGTTCTCTGAACAGTGTTCAGCTAAAGCTACAAGTTAGTGTAGTGCGACCTCTGCACAGTGTTCAGCTAAAGCTACAAGTTAGTGTCGTGCGTCCTCACAGTGTTCAGCTAAAACTACAAGTTAGTGTAGTGCGATCTCTGCACAGTGTTCAGCTAAAGCTACAAGTTAGTGTAGTGCGTCCTCCTCACACTGTTCAGCTAAAACTACAAGTTAGTGTAGTGCGACCTCTGCACAGTGTTTAGCTAAAGCTACAAGTTAGTGTAGTGCGTCCTCCTCACACTGTTCAGCTAAAACTACAAGTTAGTGTAGTGCGACCTCTGCACAGTGTTCAGTTAAAGCTACCTGTGGAAGGTTGGTGGTGTTTTCCTGATCCTATCACTACCGCAGGCAGCTAAATAAGCTCCAAGTTATTTTTTTGCGAGCTCTGCGCAGTGTTCACCTAAAGCTACCTGTAGAAGGTTGGTGGTGTTTTCCTGATCCTATCACTACCGCAGGCAGCTAAATAAGCTACAAGTTATATTTTTTGCGAGCTCTGCACAGTGTTCACCTAAAGCTACCTGTAGAAGGTTGGTGGTGTTTTCCTGATCCTATCACTACCGCAGACAGCTAAATAAGCTAAAAGTTAGTGTAGTGCGTCCTCTGAACTGTGTTCAGCTAAAACTACAAGTTAGTGTAGTGCGTCCTCCTCACAGTGTTCAGCTAAAACTACAAGTTAGTGTAGTGTGACCTCTGCACAGCGTTCAGCTAAAGCTACAAGTTAGTGTAGTGTGTCCTCTGAACAGTGTTCAGCTAAAGCTACAAGTTAGTGTAGTGCGACCTCTGCACAGTGTTCAGCTAAAGCTACAAGTTAGTGTAGTGCGTCCTCCTCACAGTGTTCAGCTAAAACTACAAGTTAGTGTAGTGAGACCTCTGCACAGCGTTCAGCTAAAGCTACAAGTTAGTATAGTGTGTCCTCTGAACAGTGTTCAGCTAAAGCTACAAGTTAGTGTAGTGCGACCTCTGCACAGTGTTCAGCTAAAGCTACAAGTTAGTGTAGTGCGTTCTCTGAACAGTGTTCAGCTAAAGCTACAAGTTAGTGTAGTGCATCCTCCTCACAGTGTTTAGCTAAAACTACAAGTTAGTGTAGTGTGACCCCTGCACAGTGTTCAGCTCAAGCTACCTGTAGAAGGTTGGTGGTGTTTTCCTGATCCTATCACTACCGTAGGCAGCTAAATAAGCTACAAGTTAGTGTAGTGCGTTCCCCTCACAGTGTTCAGCTAAAACTACAAGTTAGTGTAGTGCGTCCTCCTCACAGTGTTCAGCTAAAACTACAAGTTAGTGTAGTGTGACCTCTGCACAGTGTTCAGCTAAAGCTACAAGTTAGTGTAGTGCATCCTCCTTACATTGTTCAGCTAAAACTACAAGTTAGTGTAGTGCGACCTCTGCACAGTGTTCAGCTAAAGCTACCTGTAGAAGGTTGGTGGTGTTTTCCTGATCCTATCACTACCGCAGGCAGCTAAATAAGCTACAAGTTAGTTTTTTGCAAGCTCTGCACAGTGTTCAGCTAAAGCTACCTGTAAAAGGTTGGTGGTGTTTTCCTGATCCTATCACTACCGCAGGCAGCTAAATAAGCTACAAGTTAGTTTTTTGCGAGCTCTGCACAGTGTTCACCTAAAGCTACCTGTAGAAGGTTGGTGGTGTTTTCCTGATCCTATCACTACCGCAGGCAGCTAAATAAGCTACAAGTTATATTTTTTGCGAGCTCTGCACAGTGTTCACCTAAAGCTACCTGTAGAAGGCTGGTGGTGTTTTCCTGATCCTATCACTACCGCAGGCAGCTAAATAAGTACAAGTTAGTTTTTTGCGAGCTCTGCGCAGTGTTCACCTAAAGCTACCTGTAGAACGTTGCTGGTGTTTTCCTGATCCTATCACTACCGCAGGCAGCTAAATAAGCTCCAAGTTATTTTTTTGCGAGGTCTGCACAGTGTTCACCTAAAGCTACCTGTAGAAGGTTGGTGGTGTTTTCCTGATCCTATCACTACCGCAGGCAGCTAAATAAGCTCCAAGTTATTTTTTTGCGAGCTCTGCGCAGTGTTCACCTAAAGCTACCTGTAGAAGGTTGGTGGTGTTTTCCTGATCCTATCACTACCGCAGGCAGCTAAATAAGCTACAAGTTATATTTTTTGCGAGCTCTGCACAGTGTTCACCTAAAGCTACCTGTAGAAGGCTGGTGGTGTTTTCCTGATCCTATCACTACCGCAGGCAGCTAAATAAGCTACAAGTTAGTTTTTTGCGAGCTCTGCGCAGTGTTCACCTAAAGCTACCTGTAGAAGGTTGGTGGTGTTTTCCTGATCCTATCACTACCGCAGGCAGCTAAATAAGCTCCAAGTTATTTTTTTGCGAGGTCTGCACAGTGTTCACCTAAAGCTACCTGTAGAAGGTTGGTGGTGTTTTCCTGATCCTATCACTACCACAGGCAGCTAAATAAGCTCCAAGTTATTTTTTTGCGAGCTCTGCGCAGTGTTCACCTAAAGCTACCTGTAGAAGGTTGGTGGTGTTTTCCTGATCCTATCAATACCGCAGGCAGCTAAATAAGCTCCAAGTTATTTTTTTGCGAGCTCTGCGCAGTGTTCACCTAAAGCTACCTGTAGAAGGTTGGTGGTGTTTTCCTGATCCTATCACTACCGCAGGCAGCTAAATAAGCTACAAGTTATATTTTTTGCGAGCTCTGCACAGTGTTCACCTAAAGCTACCTGTAGAAGGCTGGTGGTGTTTTCCTGATCCTATCACTACCGCAGGCAGCTAAATAAGCTACAAGTTAGTTTTTTGCGAGCTCTGCGCAGTGTTCACCTAAAGCTACCTGTAGAAGGTTGGTGGTGTTTTCCTGATCCTATCACTACCGCAGGCAGCTAAATAAGCTCCAAGTTATTTTTTTGCGAGGTCTGCACAGTGTTCACCTAAAGCTACCTGTAGAAGGTTGGTGGTGTTTTCCTGATCCTATCACTACCACAGGCAGCTAAATAAGCTCCAAGTTATTTTTTTGCAAGCTCTGCGCAGTGTTCACCTAAAGCTACCTGTAGAAGGTTGGTGGTGTTTTCCTGATCCTATCAATACCGCAGGCAGCTAAATAAGCTCCAAGTTATTTTTTTGCGAGCTCTGCGCAGTGTTCACCTAAAGCTACCTGTAGAAGGTTGGTGGTGTTTTCCTGATCCTATCACTACCGCAGGCAGCTAAATAAGCTACAAGTTATATTTTTTGCGAGCTCTGCACAGTGTTCACCTAAAGCTACCTGTAGAAGGTTGGTGGTGTTTTCCTGATCCTATCACTACCGCAGACAGCTAAATAAGCTAAAAGTTAGTGTAGCGTGTCCTCCTCACAGTGTTCAGCTAAAACTACAAGTTAGTGTAGTGCGTCCTCCTCACAGTGTTCAGCTAAAACTACAAGTTAGTGTAGTGAGACCTCTGCACAGCGTTCAGGTAAAGCTACAAGTTAGTGTAGTGTGTCCTCTGAACAGTGTTCAGCTAAAGCTACAAGTTAGTGTAGTGCGACCTCTGCACAGTGTTCAGCTAAAGCTACAAGTTAGTGTAGTGCATCCTCCTCACACTGTTCAGCTAAAACTACAAGTTAGTGTAGTGCGACCTCTGCACAGTGTTCAGCTAAAGCTACAAGTTAGTGTAGTGCATCCTCCTCACACTGTTCAGCTAAAACTACAAGTTAGTGTATTGCGTCCTCCTCACAGTGTTCAGCTAAAACTACAAGTTAGTGTAGTGAGACCGCTGCACAGCGTTCAGCTAAAGCTACAAGTTAGTGTAGTGTGTCCTCTGAACAGTGTTCAGCTAAAGCTACAAGTTAGTGTAGTGCGACCTCTGCACAGTGTTCAGCTAAAGCTACAAGTTAGTGTAGTGCGTCCTCCTCACACTGTTCAGCTAAAACTACAAGTTAGTGTAGTGCGACCTCTGCACAGTGTTCATCTAAAGCTACAAGTTAGTGTAGTGCGTTCTCTGAACAGTGTTCAGCTAAAGCTACAAGTTAGTGTAGTGCATCCTCCTCACAGTGTTTAGCTAAAACTACAAGTTAGTGTAGTGTGACCCCTGCACAGTGTTCAGCTCAAGCTACCTGTAGAAGGTTGGTGGTGTTTTCCTGATCCTATCACTACCGCAGGCAGCTAAATAAGCTCCAAGTTATTTTTTGTGAGCTCTGCACAGTGTTCACCTAAAGCTACCTGTAGAAGGTTGGTGGTGTTTTCCTGATCCTATCACTACCGCAGACAGCTAAATAAGCTACAAGTTAGTGTAGTCGCGTCCTCCTCACAGTGTTCAGCTAAAACTACAAGTTAGTGTAGTGCGTCCTCCTCACAGTGTTCAGCTAAAGCTACAAGTTAGTGTAGTGCGTCCTCCTCACACTGTTCAGCTAAAACTACAAGTTAGTGTAGTGCGACCTCTGCACAGTGTTTAGCTATAGCTACAAGTTAGTGTAGTGCGTCCTCCTCACACTGTTCAGCTAAAACTACAAGTTAGTGTAGTGCGACCTCTGCACAGTGTTCAGTTAAAGCTACCTGTAGAAGTTTGGTGGTGTTTTCCTGATCCTATCACTACCGCAGGCAGCTAAATAAGCTACAAGTTATTTTTTTGCGAGCTCTGCACAGTGTTCACCTAAAGCTACCTGTAGAAGGTTGGAGGTGTTTTCCTGATCCTATCACTTCCACAGGCAGCTAAATAAGCTACAGGTTATTTTTTTTGCGAGCTCTGCACAGTGTTCACCTAAAGCTACCTGTAGAAGGCTGGTGGTGTTTTCCTGATCCTATCACTACCGCAGGCAGCTAAATAAGCTACAAGTTAGTTTTTTGCGAGCTCTGTGCAGTGTTCACCTAAAGCTACCTGTAGAAGGTTGGTGGTGTTTTCCTGATCCTATCACTACCGCAGGCAGCTAAATAAGCTACAAGTTAGTTTTTTGCAAGCTCTGCACAGTGTTCAGCTAAAGCTACCTGTAGAAGGTTGGTGGTGTTCTCATACTACAGGCAGGCAGTTGATTTTGCTAGCTGCAGTATCAGGATATATATATATATATATATATATATATATATATATATATATATATATATATTTTTTTTTATATATATATATATATATAGCCCAGCTTAGTGCAGCTACAGGCCATTAGTATGTCTGGAAGGCCAACAAGTAGAGGCAGACAGTCACAAGCCAATGAAAGAGGGCAAGCAGGCTCTGTGTCTAGAGGCAACAGTGCTGGTCGTGGAGATGGTGCATCCTCATCAGCATGTGACCGTGGGACACGCTTGGCCTTTTTTCGGCAGCAGGCAGTGTTGAGCCGCAACATGCGGAAGACTTGGTCGAGTGGATGACCAAGCCGTCCTCATCCTCCTCATCCTCTCTCACCCATGCTCAGGGTACTTTGTCTGGGAAAGGAGCTTCCAATGCGGCCTCTTCCCTCGGCTCAATGGCATCAGTGACTCCTTCCCTAGCCCCACCATGTCCTCCTGAGAAGTCCCTCAAACTGCTTGACCACAGTGTTGGGTACATGCTCCAGGAGGATGGCCAGCGTTTTGAAGGCTCTGATGATGATACTGAGCTAGATGAAGGCAGTAACATGAGTACGGACAGAGGGGGTGCCCAAGAAGGACAGCAATCTGGCAGTCATGCTCCCCTTGCTGCAGCATACTGCCAGGTTTGCTCCAGTGATGAGGAGGGAGGGGATGATGAGGTCACTGACTTAACGTGGGTGCCTGATAGGAGAGAGGAGGAGGAGGCAAATCACCGAGGCAGGATGCCCTCCAGGGGCCAGCCTAAGGGCAGCACACTGACTGCATCACACCCCAAAGCTCCGCATGTGCAGGGCGCTGCTGTCTCTGTGCATTATTCCAAAAGTTCTTTGGTGTGGGCCTTTTTTGAGATGAGTGCATCAGATCGCACCGCTGCTATTTGCAACATATGTCTCAAGCGTATCTCGCATGGCCAAAACATCTCCCGGTTGGGCACCACATGCTTGACCAGACATATGTTGACCTGCCATACAGTTCGTTTGCAAGCGTATCTAAAAGACCCACAACAAAGAACAAAGAGGACCTCTCCTTGCTCCTCATCAGCTGAGATCTCCAACCCCACTATACCTTCAGTCTTCTCTGAGACCTGCATTGAGAGGAATGAAGGTGTAGAATTAGGTGTGTCACAGCCAAGTACTTGTGGGCAATCTGCTTTCGGTACACCGATGTCAGATTGTACCAGGCAAATTTCCCTGCCCCAGCTGCTGCACCGCTGAAAAAAGTTCGCTCCCAGCCATCCACATGCCCAGCGGTTGAATGCTAGCTTGGCAAAATTGCTAGCACTTCAACTGCTGCCTTTTCAGTTGGTAGACTCTGCCCCCTTCCGTGAGTTTGTGGAATGTGCAGTTCCTCAGTGGCAGGTACCCAAACGCCACTTTTTCTCATGGAAGGTGATTCCGGCTCTCTACCGGCATGTGGAAGGCAATGTCAATTCCTCGCTGGACAGGGCGGTCAGCGGTAAGGTGCATATTACCGCTGACTCATGGTCCAGCAGGCATGGACAGGGACGTTACCTAAGTTTCACCACGCAACGGGTGACTCTGCTGGCAGCTGGGAAGGATGCAAGACAAGGTGCAGTAGTGTTGGAGGTTGTTCCGCCACCACGCCTCCAAAATGCCACTACTAATGATTGTGACACACCTCTCTCCTCCACCCCCTCCTCTTCTTCTTCTTCCATGGCCTCTTCCTGTGCTTTGTCCTCAGAACCAGCGATGCTCCGTAGCTGTTCAAGTATGCAAGTATGCAGGCCAAAAGATGCCATGCGGTGCTTGAGCTGGTGTGCTTGGGGGAAAGGAGCCAAACTGGGGCAGAGGTTCTGTCAGCTCTGCAGGGGCAGGTTCAGAGGTGGTTGACGCCATGCCAACTTAAGCCAGGAATGGTGGTTTGCGACAATGGCACCAACTTCCTCTCTGCTCTCCGACAGTGAGACAATTGACCCATGTGCCCTGTTTGGCTCACGTCCTTAACTTGGTGGTGCAGTGGTTCTTGGGCAGGTACCCGGGCTTACAGGATCTCCTGAGGCAGGCCAGGAAAGTCTGTGTGCATTTCCGCCGGTCATATAATGCCAGTGCTCAGCTGGCAGACCTCCAAAAGGAGTTTAACCTGCCCAAGAACCGCCTAATCTGTGACATGCCCACCAGGTGGAACTCAACGTTGGCCATGCTGCAGTGGCTGCACACGCAGCAGAGGGCCATCAATGAGTACCTGTGCGACTATGGCACCAGGACAGGGTCAGGGGAGCTTGTTTTTTTTTTCCTCATGCCAGTGGGCCATGATCAGGGATGCATGCACTGTCCTGTCACCATTTGAGGAGGCCACGAGGATGGTGAGCAGTGATAGTGCATGCATCAGTGAAACTGTCCCCCTTGTCCACCTGTTGGAGCACACGCTGCGTGAAATAATAGACAGGGCACTTGAGGCAGAACAGAGGCAGGAAGAGGAGTACTTCCTTAGCTTTCAAGGCCCCCTTTATCCAGACAATGTTCCTGCGTGCCCACCGATCACACAGGAAGAGGATGAGGAGGAGGAGGATTGTGTCAGTATGGAGGTGGAGCCTGGCATTCAGCATCAGCAGCAGTCTTTAAGGGATCAGTCCCGAGAAACACATGGACTTGTACATGTCTGGGAGGAGGTGGCTGCAGACCATGTCGTCCTTAGTGACCCAGAGGACTCCGGACCGAATGCCTCAGCAAACCTACGTTGCATGGCCTCCCTGATCCTGCAAAGCCTGCGTAAGGATCCTCGTATTCGTGGTATCAAGGAGAAGGATCAATACTGGCTGGCAACCCTCCTTGATCCACGTTACAAGGGTAAGGTTGCGGACCTTATCTTGCCGTCACAGAGGGAGCAGAGGATGAAACATTTTCGGGAGGCCTTGCAAAAAGGTCTGTGCAACGCGTTCCCAGAGACTGGGAGGTTACAAACTCCTGTTTCTGGACAACGTGTTGCTGAGGCTTCGGTCAGTCAAAGAAGGAACGGTGGAGAAGGTGGCCGTCTGACCAATGCGTTCAGACAATTTTTTAGTCTGTAGCCCCAAGGTATGATCGTTTTCAGCAACCATCGCCAGCGTCTGTTTTACATGGTGCAGGAATACCTAGGGGCAAGATCTGACTTGGACACCTTTCCCACCGAAAATCCTCTGGGTTACTGGGCCTTGAGGATGGATCACTGGCCAGAGCTTGCACAGTATGCAATTGAGCTACTGGCCTGTCCTGCATCCAGCGTTCTTTCGGAACACACATTCAGTGCTGCTGGAGGCTTTGTAATCGATCACAGGGTGCGTCTGTCCACCGACTCAGTCGATCGACTGACCTTCATAAAAATGAATTAGTCTTGGATCACCACCAGCTACCAAGCACCTGATGCTGATGTAACCGAATAATTTTTTTTTGAAATCTCAGATCCCTTCAAAGACTGCCTATGCTGATGCTGAGTGACTATCCTGAGTAATTATCCTCTTCCTCCTCAATGATCACGCTGATAGCTTGTAAGAACATTTTTGGTTCTGGGCACCACCACCAGTGCCTAAGGCCCAATTTTTCAGCCCCTGTTTAACAGGGGCGTGTTCAATTACAATTTTTGATGCAATACTTTGCAGCAGGGCTGGTTCCTGCGTTCCAACTAGAGTATCTGTGAGGGGTTGCAGTGTTGTGGCACCAGCACCAGTGCCTAAGGCCAAATTTTTCAGCCCCTGTTTAACAGGGGTGTGTAATTACAATTTTTGATGCAATACTTTGCAGCAGGGCTCGTTCCTGCATTCCAACTAGAGTATCTGTGAGGGGTTGCAGTGTTGTGGCACCAGCACCAGTGCCTAAGGCCCAATTTTTCTGCCCCTGTTTAACAGGGCGTGTAATTACAATTTTTGATGCAATACTTTGCAGCAGGGCTCGTTCCTGCGTTCCAACTAGAGTATCTGTGAGGGGTTGCAGTGTTGTGGCACCAGCACCAGTGCCTAATGCCCAATTTTTCAGCCCCTGTTTAACAGGGGCGTGTAATTACAATTTTTGATGCAATACTTTGCAGCAGGGCTTATTCCTGCATTCCAACTAGAGTATCTGTGAGGGGTTGCAGTGTTGTGGCTCCAGCACCAGTGCCTAAGGCCCAATTTTTCAGCCCCTGTTCAACAGGGGCATGTAATTACAATTCTTGATCTAATATTTCACACCAGGGCCCTGAGTGGGCTTACAGTGTTGTGGCCACAACAACACCTAAGGCCCAAATTTCTGCTGAGTATATAGGGCAGGCCCCTACTTTCAAACATCCAACTTACAAACCAGTCCTACTTGCAAACGGAAGGAGACAACAGGAAGTGAGATGAAATCTACCCCTAGGAAGGGAAATTCTCTCCTGTAAGAGTTAATAAGGGAAAAACATTTCTCCTTTCCATTGATTCTTTATCACCAATCCTTGTTTCACAAAAAAACCCAAATTTTCAAAAAACATTTGTCATTGGGACAAAAAGTGAGGTGAAATCTTCTGAAGAGGAGCACAGACAGCAAAACAAATGTCACAGGGGTGATAACCCTTCCCTATGTTTTCCAAAAAGCTTAAAATAGATTTTTTGGCTGGAGCTAAACACGTTAAAAATGTACCAGTTCAAAATTACAAACAGATTCTACTTAACAACAAACCTACAGTCCCTGTCTTGTTTGCACCGCCTGTATACTGCTGATCAGAGTATATAGGGACTGGTGGCCCCACGCCTTTCCTTTTTTTAATTTAGGTGCGGGGTTCCCCTTAATATCCATACAAGACCCAAAGGGCCTGGGGGGTACCCATGCCATTTGTCTCACTGATTTTCATCCATATTGCCAGGACCTGACATTACATTAAAGCCGCAAGCAGTTTTAAATTACTTTTTTTCCTTTAAAAATGACATTTTGTGCAGGGACTGTTCTAAGCACGGGAAACACGCGCCACTTTACAGGCATACTACATACTACAGGCATAGACACCCCCCAGGTACGAGATTTAAAGGAATATTTCACTTTTTTTTTTTACTTTAAGCATCATTAAAAAGGCCGTTTTTAAAAGTTTTTTTTGCATTGATACATGTCCCCTGGGGTAGGACCCGGGTCCCCAAACCCTTTTTAGGACAATACCATGCAAATTAGCCTTTAAAATGAGCACTTTTGTTTTCGAACGTTCGAGTCCCATAGATGTCAATGGGGTTCTAACGTTCGTGCAAATTTTCGGTCCGTTCGCAGGTTCTGGTGCGTACCGAACCGGGGGGTGTTCAGCTCATCCCTACTCCATACCTCTAGATGACCCTCAGTTGTTACTCTCAGTGGGAATAATACATTTTTCACAAGTACTTTTGGGTCATTGGTCTGTCCTTTCCTCGTTGGCTTTATGGTTCTGGAGTTTGTGATCCTAAACACCACAAGCTAAACTTTGAGGTATGTTTTTTGGAGCTTATACTTGGCCATGTCTGTTAGGGCTGATACAACCTGCTACATAGCCTTCTATATTGACCAAGCTATATCAGGTTTTTATTTGAAGCCACTTACTAAATGTCATACTATTTATATTTCAGTGGCTTGGGCCTTTGACCAGTCAGCCCCTTTGAACCGGCTCTGGCATGTTCCATTTTTGAGGGGTGGATCTGTTCCTTTTCGGGGGTAGCCTTTTTTGGAGCTACTGCAGCCTTTGATTTCCTCTGCCCACCCTGGGGTTCAGCTCCTGCGCGTAGGCGCTCCTTTCTCACCCCAGCATCCTTCTTCCCCCTGTATCTCCTCCTGCTCTCTGCTCTTCAGCCTCTGTGGAGCTGTGACGGATTGAACTTTTCTTATTGGATGCTGAGAATGCCCTGGAAATTTCTCTGCCAACACAAGTGGTCAGTATTTGCATATATATGTTAGTTTAATAAATGTTGTACCTTATATTACATCAGTTAAGTTATGCTATGCAAATCTTATACTTACTGTATATGTTTATGAAGATGCCCTATTTTTGTTTATTCATTCCAGTTCTGTTCTGTAACTTTTTAGATGTAAAAATTCATCGTGACCAATTGTCGTTACCCCTGAAGAAGAGGTCAACCCCTTTTTATCTTGAAACGTCGGATTATATGTCTATTGTTGTTCAATCAACTTTTTCATTAAAATTGGTCATTGTTCTATGTTTATAATTCTCCTTCATTTGTATGCATCCATTTCTATTTATGCACAATTATCAGGTCATGGTGATCCTCTTTTAACCTTTTTTCAAATAAATATTATACATTTTAAAACTTTCTATCATCTTTGTACTTACTTTGTGAGTGACCCTTTCCAAAAGTCCCATTAGAGAAGCTACACTCCTTGCGAGTGTGTTTCTGTCTTTTACTATGTAGGGATGTGGGTTCACTCCCATAACTCCTATTGGGGCGACACCTCTCACCTCTACTTGTACAGAGGCGACCATTACAGTAAATTGTTTTCTATGCAATTTTGGTTGATTTACAAGATGCAATGTCTATTACATAATCGGTCCAAACATTGAAAAAGTCTGACATATTTGGTATTTCCATACTCAAAAGCAATTGCAAAATGTGTTTTTGGATTGAGATTCTAAGTATGCCCATGGTATGTGTGAACAATTTCTTATAAAACTGACAACTTTTCATTTTCTTTCTGTATTTTTCAAAACTTATGGAGAAAAAAGAAGTCTTCAAAAGACTCACCATGCCTCTTAAAAAATACCTTGGGGTATTTGCTCTCCAAAATGTGGTCATTTTGTGGGAGTTTCTACTGTCCTGATGCTCCAGGGCCTGCATAAAATGTGATGACTGGAAGGTGCTCCTTAGACTGTGAAAAAGTATTATATGTGGTATACCCATACTCAAGAGTTGTAAATTCTAAAAATGCCTATGCTTTGTTTTAGAAATATCTTACTAATTGATAACTATGTGTAAAAAAAATACATTTTCATTTTCTTTCCTCCTTTTCCAAAAATGTGGGAAATATTGCATTCTCAAAAAACTCATGATGCCTATTAGAAAATACCTTGTGGTGTTTGCTTTCCAAAATGCGGTCATTTTGGCATTTTTTGATTGCCCTAGTGCTCCAGGGTCTCTAAATATGTGAATATCTCTAAGTATGTGATAGGCAGTCAGGAATTGCATAGTTTATACCCCTAGAAAGCCCATGGTGATCCTTCAATTTCGAGCTCCTGTATGTGGTTAGGCTGTGAAAAAGTCTCACACATGTGGTATTCCCATATGAATAATGAGTAACAGAATGTTTTCTGGGGTGTAGTTATAAGTATGCCTATGCCGTGTGTGAAAAATTGCTTGTTAAAATGGCAATCTTTTTTTTTTATTATGAAGCCAACAAAAAATAGGACAAAATAGCAGAAAAAGTCAATGTGCATAACTATTCACCCTCCTAAAGTCAATACTTTGTAGAGCCATCTTTTGTGGCTATCACAGCTTCAAGTCACTTTGGATAAGTCTCTATGAGCTTGCCACATCTTACCACTGGGATTTCTGCCCATTTCTCCTTGCAAAACTGCTCCAGCTCCTTCAAGTTGGATGGTTTGCGCTTGTGAACAGCAATCTTTAAGTCTGACCACAGATTTTCTATTGGATTGAGGTCTGGGCTTTGACTAGGCCATTCCAACAAATTTACATGTTTCCCCTTACACCACTCAAGTGTTGCTTTAGCAGTGTGTTGGGGTAATTGTCCTGCTAGAAGGTGAACCTCCATCCTAGCCTCAAATCACACACAAAGTGGTACAAGTTTTGCTCAAGAATATCCCTGTATTTAGCACCAATCATCTTTCCCTCAACTCTGACCAGTTTCCCAGTCCTGACTGCAGTCAAAACATTCGCACAGCATGATGCTGCCACCATCATGTTTCACTGTGGGTATGGTATTCTTTGGGTGATATGATGTGTTGGGTTTGCGCCAGACATAGCGTTTTCGTTGATGGCCAAAAAGTTCAATCTTAGTCTCATCATACCAGAGCACCTTCCTCCATACATTTTGGGAGTCTCCCACATGCCTTTTCGCAAACTCAAAACATGCCATTTTGTTTTTTGCTGAAAGTAATGGCTTTCTTCTGGCCACTCTGCCATGAATCCCAACTCTATGGAGCGTACAGCTTATTGTCATCCTATGTACAGATACTCTGCTGTGGAACTCTGCAGCTCCTCCAGGGTTACCTTTGATCTCTGTGCTGCCTCTCTGAATAATGCCCTCCTTGCCCGGTCTGTGAGTTTTGGTGTGCGGCTGTCTCTTAGCAGGTTTGCTGTTGTGCCATGTTCTTTCCATTTGGTCATGATAGATTTGATGGTGGTCCTAGGGATCATCAAAGAGTTTGATATTTTTTTATAACCTAACCTTGTACTTCTCAACAACATTGTGCCTTACTTGTTTGGAGAGTTCCTTGGTCTTCATGGCAGTGTTTGGTTAGTGGTGCCTCTTGCTTAGGTGTTGCAGCCTCTGGGGCCTTTCAAAAAGGTGTGTATATGTAATGACAGATCATGTGACACTTAGATTGCACACAGGTGGACATCATTTCACTAATTATGTGACTTCTGAAGGTAATTGGTTGCACCAGAGCTTTTTATGGGCTTCATAACAAAGGGGGTGAATACATGCGCACATGCCAATTATCAGTTTTTTATTTCTGAAAAATAGTTATATGTAAATCTTTTTCTAATTTTATCTCACCAACTTAGACTATTTTGTTCTGATCCATCACATATAATTCAGATTAAAAAACATTGAACTAAAGGCTGTAATGCAACAAAATAGGTAAAAAACCAAGGGGGGGGGGGGGGGGGTGAATACTTTTGCAAGGCACTGTACTTTTGTGAGTATTATTATTTTATTTTATTTTTAAATCAAAATAAAGTTTATTAACAACTTTTAACAGTACAATAAATAATGCATATTTCAAAGTATTACATTTATACAAAACCTTCACAGAATACAAAGTAGAATAATGTTCTTGTACATAGCCAAAGCAGGTTTATAAAACAGATTGAACCTGAGATGTCATTAGTCATTATATCTCACAGTGTATGCATCCCTAGACATTCTGAGTATTAACTTTTAACATTTCTTTGTAAATAAACTTTCTTAGAACTTACTACAGAAGAGTGGTCGCACTGACTCCTCCTTCCCCAGTCAGTAAATCAGAACTAACCAATTTTCAAATATATATACCATAGCTGGTAGACTCTATAACTTTCACATAGACTAAGTAAAATACACTGGATTGTTTTTACCAAAGAAATGTAGGAGAAAACATTTTAGTAAAATGAATGAAGAAAGATTATTTATTTGAAACATTTTATAAAACTAAGAAAACCTTTTTTTTCAAAAAAAATTTTGGTTGTTTTTCCTTTATATAGCAAAAAATAAAAAATAAAACAGTGATGATTTAATACCCCCCAAAAAAAGCTCTATCTGTCTCAAAATAAAAAAATATAATTAATTTGGGTACAATGTTGCATTACTGAGTAATTGTAATTTAAATTGTGAAATCTGAAAAATGTCCTATTCAGGAAGGGGGTAAAACAGTCCAGTCTTAAAGTGGTTAACATATGTGTAATGAAAAATGAAATAGCACTGCAGAACAGAAGGAGATGTAAAGTCACCTTATAAAGTATAAACCAAAACTATTTTGACAGTTTTGCGTAAGTTCTGCATTAAAAACAATATACAATGTTGTAGATTACGTAGAAAAAGCTGACTAACAATGAAAAAAAGCAAGAATCTAATGGGGTGTTTAAAATTCACAAAACAAGATTCTGTTAGTGTAGGTTCACACCTATGTGGCAGCACTTGATGCATTTTTCAGATATGTATTTCAGTGCATTCTGCATTTTGAAACCAGCGTTTTTTATGCATTTTTGCATGCAGTTTTAATGCATTTTGTGCTTTTTTCCTCTTTTAAACGCACTGTAAATCACACTGTATATAGATGGTTGCTAAGATGGGGCCGGGAAGCTGGCCACTGAGTCCTTAGCAACCAATGAAACCTGAATGTAAGAAAAAAAAAGTTTGCTGACAAAAACGCTCTGGGGTTCTCCCCCAAAATCCATACTAGACCCTTATCCGACTATGCCCCCTGGCAGGTCAGGAAAGGGAGAGGATGAGAGAGTGCCCCCCCTCCTGAACCGTACCAGGCCGCATGCCCTCAACATGGGGGGGGTGGGTACTTTGCTACCAAAGCACCTCCCTCCATGTTGATGAGCCTCTTCCCGACAACCATAGCCAGTGGTGTCGGGGTCTGCGGGCGGGAGGCTTATTGGAATCTGAAAGCCCCCCTTTAAGAAGGGGGTCCCCAGATCCTGGCCCCCTCATGTGAATGGGTATTGGGTACATCGTACCCCTACCTATTCACCAAAAAAACAGTGAAATGTAATAAAAACACAAGAGCCGGTTTTTGACAATTCCTTTATTAATAGCTCTGTCTTCTCTAGCCATCTCTTCCTGCCATCTTCTTCTTCCCGCCATCTTCTCCTCGAGCTGTCTCTTCCCGCTGTCTTCTCCTTCCCGCTGTCTCCTCCTTGGGCTGTCTCTTCCCGCTGTCTTCTCCTTCTCGCTGTCTTCTCCTCGAGCTGTCTCTTCCTGTCGCTGTCTTCTTCCTCACCTCCAGTTACCCGCAAAAAAAAAAGTGTAAAAAGCCGCTCTTGTTCTTTTGATGTCTTCATCTGTTTTGTTGTTTCCCACTCTCTGCCGACTCTTATACAGTATCTCACAAAAAGTGAGTACACATCACATTTTTGTAAATATTTTCTTTTCATGCGACAACACTGAAGAAATTACACTTTGCTACAATGTAAAGTAGTGAGGAGTGTACAGCTTGTATAACAGTGTAAATTTGCTGTCCCCTCAAATTCGAAACAAATTCAAAAACATATTCAAATCGAATTCGAAGACAAATTCGAAAACATATTCGAATCGAATTCGAAAAAAATAGAAAACGTTTTTCTAAAAAAAACAATAAGGTAGAATATAAAATAATAAAGCAATAATATATATATATATATATATATATATATATATATATATATATATATATATATATATATATATTTTATTGCTTTATTATTTTATATTCTACCTTATTGTTTTTTTTAGAAAAACGTTTTCTATTTTTTTCGAATTCGATTCGAATATGTTTTCGAATTTGTCTTCGAATTCGATTTGAATATGTTTTTGAATTCGTTTCGAATTTGAGGGGACAGCAAATTTACACTGTTATACAAGCTGTATAACACTGTTATACCATCTTCTGAAATTGGAATTTGGTACAGAATCAATTCGAATTCCAATAGAAAAGATTAGAATACAATATATTATATTTTTTTCTATTCTGTTCTATTGTTTTTCTATGATATTCTTTTATATTTTCTATTCTATCCTAATCTTTTCTATTGGAATTCGATTTCATTCTATACGAATTTCAAATTTCGCAAAATGGTTATATGTAGTTTACTTTTTCAAATTCAGTTAATGTTTTTTTCGAATGCGGTAGAATTTTTTCGAATTTTATAGTTTTTTTTCGAATGTGGTAGAATTTTTTCGAATTTGATAGTTTTTTTCGAATGCAGTCCAATTTTTTCAAATTAGAATATGAAATTAAACTAATTCCGAAAACGAATGTAACGAATGCAACGAATTTAACTAAACGAATTTAGTTAAATAACGAAACGAAACTAAAGTAAACAAATTTTTTCATCCTGCACATGTCTATAATCCATGTCCTTAGTCTGCTTGTCTTCAGCAAACTGTTTGCGGGCTTTCTTGTGAATCATCTTTAGAAGAGGCTTCCGTCTGGGATGACAGCCATGCAGACCAATTTGATGCAGTGTGCTGCATATGGTCTGAGCACTGACAGGCTGACCCCCCACCCTTTCAACCTTTGCAGCAATGCTGGCAGCGCCCATACGTCTATTACCCAAAGTCAACCTCTGGATATGATGCTAAGCACTTGCACTCAATGTCTTTGGTCGACCATGACGAGGCCTGTTCTGAGTGGAACGTGTCCTGTTAAACCACTGTATGGTCTTCTTCAGGGTCTTGACAATCTTCTTATAGCCTAGGCCATCTTTATGTAGAGCAACAATACTTTTTTTCAGATCCTCAGAGAGTTCTTTGACATGAGGTGCCATGTTGAACTTCCAGTGACCAGTATGAAAGAGTGAGAGTGATAACACCAAATTTAACACACCTGCTCCCCATGCACACCTGAGACCTTGTAACACTAACGAGTCACATGTTACCGGGGAGGGAAAATGGCTAATTGGGCCTGATTTGGACATTTTCACTTAGGGGTGTACTCACTTTTGTTGCCAGTGGTTTAGACATTAATGGCTGTGTGTTAAGTTATTTTGAGAGGACAGCAAATTTACACTGTTATACAAGCTGTACACTCACTACTTTAGATTGAGCAAAGTGTCATTTCTTCAGTATTGTCACATGAAAATATATAATAAAATATTTACAAAAATATGAGGGGTGTAATCACTTTTGTGAGATACTGTATATCAATGGGGTGCGGCCATCTGATGACATCACCCAGAGAGCCTGCTTCTGCCCCAAAGCACCCACCCCCCTATGTTGACGGTATGTGGCCTGGTATGGTTCAGGAGGGGGGAGGGCGCTCGCTCGTCCCCTACCTTTACTGACCTGCCAGCCGGCATGCTCGGACAAGGGTCTGGTATGGATTTTGGGGGGATCCCACGCCATTTTTATTTTTATATTGGCGTGGGGGTCCCTTCTGAATCCATACTAGACCTGAAGGGCAGAGGAAAATGATCACCGCTCCAGGAGTACTAAGCAGACAAGGTGAATCAATCTTGGTTTAAAGGTCATAGGTGCTGGCTAATGCTGATAGCAACAAACATGAACGAATTCTGGACAGCCGCACTCGTATATAGCCTTGTTTATTGTAAAAAGCACATCAAATTCAAAAAATCACAGTGGACAGAAAAGAACTGACGTTTCGCACTAGCGTTAGTGCTTACTCATAGTGCTTGAGCTCCTTGCAAAGGCCAAGAAGAAGTACTAAAGTCTTTGGGGTTGATTTACTGAGGTCAATATTTGAGTTTCTTTGTGCTTCTTCTATATTTGAGGAGCCTGTAAATGCATACTGTAGGCCAGTGAGAACATATTTTAAAGCTTGATAACCCTTTGTTAAGAACATATACTGTACTGTAAACATCTAAATGTACATAGCTCAGCCAAAAGTTTACTTTAAAAGCCTGCATTTATAAGCTCAATCTCACTACTTGAATTTGACCCTTCACAGTGATTTTTAGCATCACCTTTAGCATCACCGTGATAGAACATACATTTTCCAGCCTACTGGCTATCCAGACTTTGTAGTCCCTGAACCTGTCTCTGGACAAACTCACCATGCTGTTTCAGTCAGCTTTCTGACAAAAGAAATATCTACCTCGGCTGCACATGCTCCTGCCTAATGATACGCCATCTCTTAATATCCCTCAGTTGAGGGCCTGCTAAGATCTAGCCTCCTTTACGTAATGCCAGGGTAGACACTTTCCTAGAGTCTCTAGCCACACAAAGATCAAATGCACATATTTGCCAGCACACCATGGGTTGTCAAATACGTCCAAATCTTTATTGAAGAATGATAACATCACAGAAGAGGTACAATGTTTCAGAGCTACGTAGAACCCATCTATCCACACACATATGCTGCTCCTTCATCATCTTGTCTCCAGGGGTAAGGAGCTCTAAATTATAGACATGCCCACCTGCCCAATTAGGCTGATGGTCTCCACTAAGATGTGGATAGTTAGAGGCTTCATCCCTCCCAAGATTCTTCAAAGCCCCTGGATTTCAGAACCCAATCTGGGGATTACCCCTTTTCTCAACTCAGAATGGCCATCCTGGAGCCCCTCAACCTGTACCTTTGAGAATCCTGACACATAGACATATAGACTGTCTGACAATGTGACAAGGTGCAGCACTGTCATATCAGATAAATGGTAGCAGATGAATTGTAAATATACAAGAGTCACATTTGATTATTTCTGTAGTAGTTATCCTTTCACTTGTAGTTATCCTTTCACTTGTAGTTTTTCTACTGATAATTGTATTAGAAAAAAAACAAAAGTTTCATCAGCACTCAACTGTGGTCATGTGGAAAGGGATCACAAGTGTTATAGTAGGAGCTAAACCTAAGGCAGCTGGACAATGACCATAACTGGAGGATATTGGTGACATCAATACAAAACTGAGGGTGTCTGATTAATGGGTTTGGAGTAGAAAAAAGTCTCTGGGAAGCAGCATGAAAAATCGTAACAAGTTTAATAAATAATGCACATAAGAAAGGCAAAATCCGTGGTCCATGGTCAGATGGCATGCCAATCTCTCCTGGTGGTGTTTAGGTGGGCATGTGGCTGCTCCTGTAGATAGACAAACAGAGTTGCCCTGGTCCAGATATGAAAGCCTTGAGGCGGGAACGGAGGTCAGATCGGGTAGGCTTGTGTGGGTGGCTTCCAGCACTGATGGGAGCTGAATGGAACCTCAGGAACCTGCGTGTGCTTGGGAACCAGGGTGAACTGCAAGCAGTACAGTTGCAGTGACTACGCTTTTTTGCGCGCATGTGCTTTATCAAGTCACGGGAATCGGCAGCTGAGAAGTTTAAATATCCAGTTTGTGGGCAGGGAATGGGCAGAGCAGTAGGGTTTTTTCATGCTGCTTCCCAGAGACTTTTTTCTACTCCAAACCCATTGAGCGCTGACACCCTCGACAATTGTATTAGGACAGCAGTAACTATAGTGAAATGGGATTCAAAGAGTTACAACATGCATAACAGAGGTCCAATAGGCTGAAATTGTCATTTCCCTTAAACCATCCCCAAAAAGCCTGTTATATTTTTTGAGCCTGCCATGTTAAAATGTTTTTTTTAGAGAGTCTTACTTGCTTGTTTTCATATACACCGCAACTACTGTTAATTAATTACGGTACATACTATTTTTTAGGATTAATTTACAGCACACAGATAATACAGGATATAAACCGATGAAATACCTTTATCAAATGGGGAAATATACTATTACCGAGTAACTGTTAGCATCTGTTTTATAAAAATGCTATACATACATTGTACGTATTATTTGTATATTGGTTTTGATAGCCTTTAAGAACCTGGCAAGAACATGTTATTTTGGTGCAGGGATTATAGCACTGAAATCTAGTGCAAAATGGCACCCCCGTACCCTGATCCCTAACCTTAACCTAAATCTTACTGACCCAATATAACTTTCTCCTTACTGAGTTCTAGATCTTAACTTATCTCCTAAACCAGACATCCCTAAATGGTAGACCATGTGACCCTCCTGTCCAGAATTCAGCCAAGCCATTTAGTAGCCTGAGTTGAGCAACTCCCACCTTGACCAATGTGACACAGGTAGCAACAAAAAAAATCTTACTCTATCCACCATTAAAAATCATTACAAACCTAGCTTTAAAGTGCACCTGAACCCAGACTATATGCATTAAAGTGGTTCTAAAGGCTGAAGGTTTTTTGACCTTAATGCATTGTCTTCATTAAGGTAAGAAACCTTCTGAGTGCAGCTTATACTTATAGTTACCTGAGCCCAATCTCGATCCAGCAATGGACATGAGACTAGCTGCTCTCTCTGCTCTCTCCCTCCTCATAGGCTTAGAGACAGCAGTGGGAGTAATTGGCTGTTGCTGTCAATCACAGCCTGTTAGGATAGGAAGAAGTTGGGGGGGGGGGGGGTGTTGTGGTAGTCTTCTGTCTGCTTTTAGGGTCCAATTGGGTCCACATGAAAAACTCACAGGTGGACATGATTGGTCTGCCCGTGTGAAAGAGACCAAACTCTAGACTTAGAAATCACATTACGGCCAGTTGAATTCTTTTCACACTTCATATATCCAAGAGACATATATCACAAGTACAAGAAAACAAAATAACAAAAAATACTAGATTGTGCAGATTATCCCTAATATAATTAAAATTCACAGTGCTGCGAGGGATTGGGATGGGAATACTGTAGGTAGTTAAACCCATACTTAAAAGCATCAGGCTGAGGATAATCATGTAAATCAATGCAGTCTGACAAATTTACTGCTATGCAGCTTTGTACAGAAAAATGGTTAACTCCTTGGGGGAGTGAGTGGATAATTAAAACTAATTAAAATTGCGACTAAGCAAGGAGTTAATCAACACTGCTACTGGCAATCACTGTATTAGTGGCCATTGGCAGTGTTTATAAACCCCATGCATAACTAGTTAGTGGCAATATTAATGAACCCCCTCACTCTCCCAAGGGGTTAAGTATTTCTCTGAACAAAGCCGCATTAGTGGCCAGTGGCAGTGTTTATTAACTCCTTCATGATGAATTAGTGGCCAGTGGCAGTGTTAATTAACCCCTTCATGCTGCATTAGTGGTCAGTGGCAGTGACCTCCAATGGGGAAGGATGTTTAAAAAACCACCATTGGAGGTGCGCATGCGCGGGTCTCCCAACATGGCCGCGTAAGCCAGGAGCTCCGCTCTGCCCGAGCCAACGAGTCACACTAGCGCAGGAACCGGTCCCGAAGGAAGCCCGATCTGGACGGGGATAGCATGGGGAACAGCTCTAGCACACCGGGATGTCCAGCAGTTCGGTCCGCCGTGACCTGGGGCCACAATTTACGACCGAAGGAAAACAGGCCGCGTCCAAGATGGCGGCCGCGTCTCAGCCACGAGACCCACATGCAGGGGGACACTCAGAGCACAGGCAAGTGATTAACCCAGCCACTTTATCCTTCACCCCCCAGACGAATCTGGGTAGCCATAACATTACAACCCCCTCGCCTGCATCAACAGTTTCAATGCTTGAACGCACATTTGAAAACTATATGCTATCTCCCATGAACAACACTGCAGGCCCAGGGAAACCTAACGCTCCCTTATGTAACCAGGAGCAGGCCTCAGGACAGATACAGGACATTCCCTCAAACGTAGGGGATTTATTCATTAAATTCTCTGAAATGCTTGATCGAGGGCTTGCCATTACAGCCAGTAAGATCACTACTGATATAAGAGCAGACTTCCAGAATCTGGGCTCTAGAATGGAAGCCATAGAACATAAGCTAGACATAACAGTCTCCAGGGCTAATCAGAATACAGACCATATACAAGTAATACAGGACCAACTGGAAGTGGCGTTAAACCGTATTGATGACCTCGAAAATCGCTCCAGAAGAGATAATTTTAGGGTGAGAGGTATCCCCGAATCAGTTTCTGATGCACCTAAAGCCATACAGGACCTCATACAATTTCTAATCCCTGAAATAACACCACACAAGCTGGAACTGGACAGAGCACACAGGTCATTGGGTCCCCCCCAGGAGAGACGGGAATCCCAGGGATATAATAGTAAAACCACACTATTACAGTGTGAAGGAAGAGATCATGAGGATATCCAGGAAACAGTCAAGCATCTCATTCCAAGGACAAGATATACAAATCTTTGCGGACATCTATCCGATGACCATCCAAAGACGCAGAGCATTAAAACCATTACTACTTGTTCTCTCCCAGAAAGAAATAAAATACTGGTGGGCCTTTCCTTTTGCCCTTAAGTTTACCTTCAATGGAAAAACTTACTCTTTCTCCACCTTCACAGAAGGAGAGCAAGTTATTTTAACTCTAAAATTCATTACCCTGGAGTCTGGAGACATGGACACATCTAACATGCAGGCAAGTTCATCCAAAAGATCATCACCAGCCAGCCTCCTATCTCCATTATGGAAGGCGAACAAAACCAAGAGAGCAAAGGATCAAATGCCCACCTGAAGTTCAACGTTGCTGTTTATTCTTTTTTCTTTATTTTTCCCTCATGGCGAGATCATGACGGGAAAAAACCTTACATACCCTCACGTCATCTCTGGAGGATGAGTCTTTCTAATAGAACCTCAATATACCACCTATTCGGCTGGAAGCAGGGTTATGTAAACAAGATGGTTACCGCCATTCCCGACATTTTTCTACTATCACCTCTTTAATCCTTTTTGGAATTGTAGAGATCGCTCTACAATGGAACACAGGAACTAATCCTATTGTATGAAGCAAGACGGACTTCCCTAAACCAAGGCATTAGGCCTAGGGATGCTCAGAGACCTCTTCACGGAAGATACACATCATTATGGGATTCTATACTTTCATATTGAAGTCCCATTGTCTATTGAAGTCCCATTGTCTAAAACTCCCCCCCAAGTATCATACACTTGGGGATTTCCCCCGGTCCCGGTATTACCAACTGCCCTTTTTTGTTTTTTATGAGGGGCTTCACGTTTTTTTTTTTTTTTTGGTATGATAAATCCTGATGGACTGGTTCCTTTCATAGTTTTTCATTAATACTTCTGGACTTTGATACAAGGTCTATTTTTTATATAAATAAGGATATTTGAGTATCATAGTCCTTAGTCGACTGTGGCTCGGGCAGCAGTCATGCGTGCTCTCCCATCCCCCCAATATGGCTATTCTGTATTTGGGAGAGGGGATGTCAGTCCTCTCAGAGGGCTGCTCAATGTTGTTATCTACTAACGTAGGAGGGTGTTTTTCCCTCCTTACTTCGTTACAGGCCTCTGTCTGGCCTTCTTTTTCCTCTTCTTCACTTTCTTTTTTCTTCTATAATTAATCTTCTCTTCTTGATTGCCAGCACTCGGAGAATTCTTCTGTGTCCGGAAGCTCCAGGTCCCAGGTTTCAACACGATACCATGTCATGGCTGATCACTTCAACGCTCCATGGGGTAAGTGGTAGACATAACGATACATCTATTTTCACGCCTATCCATGCCTTCTAACACCGTTATCTCGTCATTGCTTAGAATTGTTTCCCACAACGTGCAGGGATTAAACTCAGCGATTAAGAGAAGGAAGGTTCTGCAGGAATACCGATCCAAAAAAATGGATGTGGTGTTTCTGCAGGAAACACATTTTCCAATACAGTATAACCCTTCCTTCCTGTATGCTCATTATCCCCTCTTCTATTTAGCAAACGCTCAGGACAAAACAAAGGGGGTAGCAATTTTGTTTGCTAAATCCTGCCAATTTAAGACTACTCAGGTTTACAAGGACATGGAGGGTAGATTTATCCTGGTGAAGGGAATGCTAAATAATCAATTGTACTCCCTGGTCTCGTGCTATTCCCCCAACAGAGGTCAAGCTCAATTTTTTCACCTTCTGTTTCAAACGCTAGAACCACTGCTGGAGGGAATAATGATTTTGGGAGGGGACGCCAACATGGCATTTGACCTATCCCTGGATAAATCTAGACCTCTCTCAACCCAAATGACGCGCCCCAAAAAGATTAGTACTAAAATTGCTAAGATGATCTTTAATCAAGGTCTTGCAGATATCTGGAGAGAAACCAACCCGATCAGTAGGGACTACACTCACTTTTCAAATCCCCATCAATCCTGTTCTAGAATAGATCACATATTCATCACATACCCCTAGTTAAGAAATCTTTCATCAAGGACTCCCCCCTCTCGGATCACTCGATGGTCATTCTAGTGATGCGAGAGCTGCAACATAAACCCCCTCCCCTCAATGGAGACTCAAGGAATCCATCCTTAAAGACCCGATCCAGGTTACTATTATTGAAAAGGCTCTGAAGGAGTTCTTTATTCTAAACGATGTAGAAGGAACCTCGGCGGAAACAGTCTGGGCTGCCCACAAGGCAACGATCAGGGGCAAATTAATCCAAATGACATCACAACTCAAAAAAGAGAAAACCTCTGATGTTAGCAAACTTGAAAATAACTTTGAAGCTTTATGTAAGCAACATAAATTAGACCCTTCTAAGGTCAATACAGCACAACTTGATGCCGCAAGGGTGGCTTTAAACTTGGCCCTGACGGTTAAAGCCGAGGTTTCCCTGCATTGGACAGTCGCAAAATTTTACCAGTATAGAGATAAAATGCATACAATTTTGGCCTCCAAGCTCTCCCCCAAAACACGTACGTTCGCCCTACCCAAGATCAGGCAGCAAGACGGTATGTTCTCTTTAAATCCTCAACACATTCTACAATCATTTCAGGATTTTTATACAAACTTATACAAAGAGGGAAATCATATTGGGGAGTCCAGATTTGATGAATTTATGGCAAACTTCCTGGACTTCAGAAAAGTCATGTAGATCTGATGGACGCTTCTTTCTCTACAGAGGAAACCCTAGAAGTGATTAAAAATTTAAAAGTTAACTCCGCCCCAGGCCCCGATGGCTTCTCAAACTTTTATTACAAAACATTCGCGGCTACTCTAGCTCCTCACCTCACCAAATTTTTTAATTCCAAAAGAAGGGGTGAAGCCATTGATACCCATGCAAACTCAGCCTTCATTTCAGTTATCCCTAAACCTGATAAGGACCCTTCCCTTGTAGAAAACTTTAGACCCATCTCCCTTATTAACAATGATTTGAAGATATTAAGCAAAATATTAGCCAATAGACTAAGCTCATTCGTTGGACAATATATTCATAGGGACCAGGTGGGTTTCATCCCAGGCAGACAAGGCTCGGACCAAGTGAGGAGGGTGACGGATATTGTATCAATCCTTCAATCTGCCTGGGATGGAACCCCCCAGAAGGAAGGCCTGTTGTTATCGCTAGATTTAAGAAAGGCTTTTGATTCGCTCTCATGGTCTTACTTATTCTCTACCCTTCGCAGATGGGGTTTTGGGGAACATTTTATGGGGATCCTACAATCTCTCTACTCGAGTCCGGTGGCCAGGGTCAAACTTCAGGGCTTTGTCTCTAATCCCATTCCGATCTCCAGAGGGACCAGGCAGGGATGTCCTCTCTCTCCAATAATCTTTGCCATTGCGATTGAATCTTTGGCCATTGCAATCAGAACAAATGTCAATATCCAAGGGGTAAGGTGCGGACACTCAGTCCATAAATTTGCTCTTTTCGCAGACGATATCCTACTCTTCGTCACTTCCCCAACCACATCTTTACCTAATATTAGCAAGCTCCTAGACTCTTTCGGGGATTTATCTGGTCTTCAAGTGAACATAGCTAAATCACAAGCACTGAATGTTTCTCTTCCTACAGCCCTAGTAGACCGACTGAAACAGTCCATCAATTTTAAGTGGAGCGACAACTCAATTCGCTATTTAGGGATAAATCTCACCTCAAAATTTGAACTATTGTATCAGGCAAATTTTCCTCCCATGTACCGTAAACTAGAGAAGGATCTCCTCACCTGGTCCCATCACAACATCTCATGGATAGGTAAAATTAATTCCATTAAAATGACCCTATTACCCAAACTACTCTATCTCTTCCGTTCCCTACCCATTCCTATCAGGAAAGATCACTTAAAATCACTTCAAGACAAAGTAATCAAATATATTTGGGGTAAGAAAGGCTATAGACTAGCGAGAAAAGTCCTATTCAGCCAAAACACAAAAGGAGGACTAGGTCTTCCAGACCTTTTCAAATATTATCAAGCTGCCAGATTAGCCCAACTATCAACGATCTACTTCAAACACGAAATCCCAGATTGGATTAATATAGAAAGACAAGCGGTCCCTACATACACGTTAGACTTTCTATTGTGGTCTCCTCGTAAAAATAGACCTCCTATCTTGTCCCCCGCTCTTTCACATTCCATGAGATTATGGGATGATATAAAACACTCACCCACCTTGACGTCTGACATTCAACTGTTGGCCCACATTTTCCATAATCCCCTCTTCAAACCGGGTATGGATATCAAAACATTTCAATGGTGGTTAGATAAGGGGATGTACAGGATTGGACACTACTTTACCCCTTCGGGCCCTGTTTCCCTGAAATTCTGTATGGATAAGCTGGAGATCCCGGCCTCAGAAAAATTTAGATTTTATCAAATTTCCCACTTTCTTCATACAATTTGGAAAAACAAACCCACCCCTCCGTCTTTTTCAGGAGTATGAACGCTGGTGTGGCCAAGGTTCAGTGTATAAAGGGGGCATCTCCATAATATATTCTTCCCTATTAGAACCTACCTCTAAATTCTCTTACATGGAGGCCTGGGAGAAGGACTTACAAGAAACCTGGGACCTGGAGACATGGCACGGAAGAGGAATCAGAGCTCACAAAGGTATAATGAACATTTCATTAATAGAAGCCAATTGGAAAGTGATGACCAGATGGTATTTGGTTCTGTTAAGATTGAACAAAATGTTTCCTTCCTTATCTCCTCTATGTTTTAGGGAATGCCAAGCCCAGGGTTCCACGCTTCATATTTGGTGGGAATGCCCAAGAATTAGAGGGTTTTGGAATAAGATTTTTAATCTTATCCGCAAAGTAACAAACCTACCGATCCCTAAGACTCCACAAATTGCTCTATTGAATGAGCAAATCCCCAAGATTTCTAAATTTTCTCACCGACTTATTACCTTCATGCTATTAGGAGCAAAAATTACCATCGCTAAAGCCTGGAAGATACCAAAAATTTCACTTGTAGCAGCTAAACGAAAAATCTCTTGGATTATGACCCAGGAGAGGGTAGTAAGCAAAATTCAGGACAATTACAAAACCTTTGAAGCAATATGGGAACCCTGGGCTGGGCATATAGGTCTCTCCCTTGTTCCTGGAATCTCCTCGTCAGGATAGTTACTCTACACTTTTTCTATTCCTTTCTTCTTCTCTCTTCTTTCCTTTACCTTCTACCTATTTCGTCTATTTCACAGATATTGCAAGAATAGATGACTACGGTTCTTTTGACAAATCAAGTTTATGTTAGTTAATCCTCTAATTTCGTACGAGATTTTATAAACTGCTATGTTATAAGGAATAAAAATTCGCCCTTGGAGATCAGTGCAGTCTCTCCATTGCGAATCAGTGGCTTCGGGGAGGCAGCTCATGATCTCTAATGGGTAGGGCATTTTCTATCTAAATATCATCAAGGTATAGACCAGGACACAGTGTGATCCCGTCAGGGGTGTCTGGTCAGACCCTAGTTTATTGCGCCCTATGAAGCATTAGTCCCAATATGGTTGACGATGATAGTATGTCTCATTTCTTGTTTTATGTTGAGTATCCTTAGAGTTTCGGATGTAAAGAGATAATAATGTACACTGAACTCTGTCTTTTGATGGACATAATCTGTAATGTAAGTTGTCTCAATAAACTTGTTAAACTTCAAAAAAAAAAAAAAAAAAAAAAAAAAAAAAACACCATTGACCATCAGTACAGGAAAGTTAATAGGCTACCAATGAAGGGGGGGGGGGATAAATAGCATTACACCACTGATCACCAATGTAGGTGTTGTTATTGCAGTCACTAGCACTAATGCTGGTGGTTATTATTGCATAAACTATCACCAGTGTTGGAGATTATTATTGTAGAAACTGGCACCAGTGTTGGGGTTATTTTTGTGAAAACTGCCACCAATACTGGGTGTTATTATTGCAGAAACTGGCATCAATACTGGTGGTTAATAGTGCAGAAACTGGCACCAATGTGGTGGACTGTTATTGTGGAAACTGGCACCAATGCCGGAGGTTATTATTGTGGAAACTGGCACTATACCTGGGGATTATTATTGCTTAAACTGGTACCAATGTTGGGGGCTATTACTGTGGAAATATGCACTGATGCTGGGGGTTTGTTACTGTGGAAACTGGCACAATGCTGGAGGTTATTATTGTGGGAATATGCACCACTGCTGTGGGTTATTACTATATAAACTGGCTCCAATGCTGGGAGTTATTGCATCAGCTGACATCAGTGCTTGGGGTTGCTATTAATGCAACAGTGTAGCTTATCTTACTCCTGCATTCTCTTCAGTGTGCCCTGTGGTAAAAAAATACAGCTTGAATGAGATTTTACAGTATATTATGTGTCAACACAAGTGGAGTAAGATTAAAAGAACACTGTAGAAGTGCTGGAACTACTATATGAATACTGTTAAAACGTGTGAGTGAATTTTGTTTTAAAGAAATTGAACCTAATTTAATTTATTATGCTATCAATGTAGGAAAGTTAAGAAGCTACCAATGAAGGGGGGATTAAATGGCATAACACCACTTACCACCAATGTAGATGTTATAATTGCAGTCACTGGCACCAATGCTGGGGGTTATTTTTGCACAAACTAGCACCAATGCTGTGGATTAATATTGGGATAACCGACACCAATGCTGGAGGCAATGATTTATTAATGTACAGTATAGTATACCTAGCATCATTATTTTTAATCCTTTACATTTGCATGGAGTTCAAATTGATTGCACACTTTTGCCAACTCTCTTTCATGCATTATTTTTTAAATGTTTATTTCTGACATCTAAAAAAACATATACTTATATTTGTGCTGTTGTTCATCAAAAGTCCCATTATTTGAAAAGCAGGTTTCTTTAAGAGGACTTGTTGCTATCTTGGTGGTCTTCTATTAGCAGAATTCCTAGGAGATGTTCCCATCTCTTGCCTGTGCTCCATAAGTAAATCATTACTTAGAAAAGCAGACATGTGGGTGGTATGCTATCGTGACTGATGTCTGTTAGCTGTAAGAGTAGAGCAAGATAAAGCAATGAAAAAGCTGTGAATATTTTCATTTATTTTCTACCAACCTATTTTAAAAACAATTATGAGATAAGGTTAATAAGTTCATCACTAGGCTGCATTGTCATTCAGTTTACTTCAGATACAGCCATGACCGTCTAGAGCTCTGTAGAACAGTGGCGCTTGTAGCTATAGCTATACAGTATATTCACCAGCACAACTGCTGTATTAATAGCAAAAAAAACAATGTTTGTAATCAAAAACAGAAGCGGGCCAGATACAGCAAAAGGATTTGCTAAAATACTTGTAATATAGGCACTGGGCAAAAGGTTATTTTGTTAAAAAATAATTTATGTTGATAACTGTAATAATGTAAACTGCTTAACAAGGGCTGAAGCAGATTAGGTGTTATTTGTCCTGCACTCTAGCATAGTTTCATGGTCCTGAGTAGACCAAACATCAAATAACATGATACCACTCAGATGCCTCAATCTGTCATCCCAGCTGACCCTCCTTACTGTTGGCAGGTGCTGGTCATGTTGAGAACTGGCTCGACAAGCACATTCAATGCTACAACAAAACAGTGCCCATCCGCACACTGTATCATCATGTAGATAAATAAATAAACCTTACTCCATTAAACATTGTTACAGCTTGGTCTGATACCCAAAGGAGAACTCCTTTTAATGTGTTTCGTCAGATGTTGGGCGTACATTTAAGCCCCTACATTTGGCGAAACATGGCTAAAGCCATTTTTACTAAAGTAAGGGTTACTTACATACCAATACAGTGTGTACATAGGCACCGTTTCGTTGTTTCATAGTCCTGTTACATTGTAATATTTAAGACAATTTCTTACTCTTGAAACAAGACTGGTTGTAATATGATCAGTGTTACTCTTACTGTTCACCATAAACTTTTACGTAGCCTATGCTTTCATGTACAATGATTAACGATGGGCCGAACACCCCCCAGTTTGCTTCACACCAGAACAAGTTCTGACCCGAATGGCGAACCCTAATAAAGTCTATGGGATCCAAACTTGAAAAATCAAAAGTCCAAAAAGGGTATGGGGCCCTGAGTACTGCCCTGGGGACATGTGTCAATGCAAACTTTTTTTTTTTTTTTTAAAGATAATTTTTACAGGAGCAGTGATTTTAATGATGCTCAAAGAGCAACAATAAAAATGAAAAAGTCTTTTAAATACAGTGCCTTGGGGGTCCTCTTAGTCTGCCTGTAAAGTGGCACATCTGTAGCATGTGTAGAACATGCTGCAGCAAAAATTTTACATTTTAAAGAAAAAAATGCTTGAAATGACATTTAAGTTGCTGGCAATACAATAACATTTCCTGGCAATAGAAAAATGTTAAAAAAAAGATGTTGGGTCCATACCAGGCCCCTATGACAAAATAAAAAAAAGGGGTGGAGTCCCCCAAAAATCCATACCAGAACCTTATCCAAGCACACAGCCTGGCAGGCCAGGAAGGGGGGGCGAACTAGCGTCCCCCTTCCTGAACCATACCAGGCCACATGCCCTCAACATTATTATTATTATTATTCAGGATTATATAGCACCAACAGTTTACGCAGCGCTTTACAATATAAAAGGGAGACAATACAGTTATAATACACTAGGATTAAGAGGGCCCTGCTCAGAAGAGCTTACAATCTAATAGGGTGGGGCAAGTGGTACAAAAGGTTGTAACTGTGGGGAATGAGCTGGTGGAAGTGGTAGGTGATTAGTTGGAGACATGATAGGCTTTCCTGAAGAGATGAGTTTTCAGGGATTGCCTGAAGGTAGCAAGAGTAGGGGATAGCCGGATAGATGGAGGTAGCGAGTTCCAGAGGATGGGAGAGGCTCTGGAGAAATCCTGGAGACGAGCATGGGAGGAAGAGATGAGAGAGCTTGAAAGCAGGAGGTCTTGAGAAGAGCGGAGAGGTCGATTTGGGCGATATTTGGAGACAAGATTAGTGATGTAGCTTGGGGCAGAGTTGTGAATGGCTTTGTATGTTGTGGTTAGAATTTTGAATTTAATTCGCTGGGTGATTGGGAGCCAGTGTAGGGATTGAAGTAGAGGGTTGGCAGACACTGAGCGGTTGGTAAGGTGGATAAGTCTGGCAGCAGCATTCATGATAGACTGAAGAGGGGATAGCCTATGGAGCGGTAGGCCAATGAGAAGGGAGTTGCAATAGTTAAGGCGAGAGATAACAAGGGAGTGAATGAGGAGCTTGGTGGTTTAATTTGTTAAAAAAGGGCGAATTTTAGAGATGTTACGGAGGTGAATTCTACAAACTTTTGACAGCGATTGGATTTGAGGCTGAAATGACAAGTCAGAGTCTAGGATTACACCGAGTACCCTGGCGTGAGGGGAGGGACTGATGGTTGCATTGTTGATTTTGATGGAAAAGTCATGGAGGGGGGCACGGGCAGGGGGGAATATTAATAGCTCAGTTTTAGAGAGATTTAGTTTAAGGAAGTGGTGCGACATCCATGCTGATATGTCAGTTAGTAAGTTAGTAATGCGAGACTGAAGGAGTCTGAACATGGGGGAGAGGATGCTTTGCACCTGGTCCCCATGTTGATGGGGACAAAGACCTCATTCCAACAACCATGGGCTATGAGGGCTTATCAAAATCTGGAAGCCCCCAGATCCCGTTCCACCCCCCATGTGAATGAGTAAGGCCTACCCGTTCACCAAAAAAGTGTCAGAAAAAGAGACAGAATTTGACAATTCCTTTATTAAAAAAAAAAACTGTGCCCCCAATGTAGATCTATCATCAATCATGATGCCGCCTCCACCGCCAACTCGAAAAAGAAATAAAAATCACTCTGCTGTCAATGAAGGAAAATTGCCTAATGCCTGGTTTGCCGTTTGACAGTTTATATATAGGTAATGGTGGGTCCACTTGGCGATGTCATCTGGTAGCACCGCCTCCTTGTGACACCTCCAACCCAGCATGCACCGGGTCATGGCATCACAAAGGGGGCAGTGTCACCAAGGTGGCTTTGCCCCTTACCTTTGGGTTGGCGGTGGTGTCAGAAGCGTAATTGATGATGGATCTACATAAGGAGACACTGTTTTTATTTTTTAATAAAGGAACTGTCAAAAACTCTCTGTATTTTTATTACTTTTTGACACTTTTTTTGGTGAATAAGTAGGGGTACTGTGTCCCCTATACTCATTCATATAAGAGGGGTGGGATCTGGGGGCCTATTTGTTAAAGGGACTTCCGGATTCTGATTAATTCCCTGCCCGCAAACCCCTTAAAACACAGCCCAGGGTTGTGGGGATGAGGTCCTTGACCCCATCAAAATGGGGACAAGGTGCTTTGGGGCAGGGGGGCAGAGCCATGTTGAGGGCATGTGGCCTGGTATAGTTCAGGAGGAGGGGGGAGATCGCCCCCCCTTTTGCTGGCCTGTCAGGCTGCATGCTCAGGTAAGGGTCTGGTATGGAATGAGGGGGAAACCCACGCCATTTAGTTTTTTCACTCTTTAATTGCCAGCAGTGTTTTTTTTTATTCAGCTGTCAGTGGGGGAGCCCATTGACAGCTGATGACTTAGTGGTTGTTAAGGATACAGCTGCTGGCCTCCTGGTCCAATCCTTAACAACCAGCTATTCACTGCATAGCATGCACATGGAATGCACTGTGCAGCACGCAGTGCATTGTAAGGCATTGGGCGTGGTGAACACCTACCAAATGCCCTGCAGAATTGGACGTTCGCCAAAGGGGCGAACAGGCGATGTTCAGGCAGAATTTCTACTCGGCCCAAACCATTTGCCCAACTCTAATAATGATCAGAGCTTCTAAATGCACCCATTGGCTTAAAGTGGTTGTAAACCTCTGACATAAAAATGAACAAAGCATATCCCTCTATAGTGTGTATTATCCTCAATCTGAAGCACTTAGTGTGATTTCTGTCTGCTCCCTGCATGCTCTGCATGAGCAATTTCTGATAGCTAATACTGACTTCAAGGGACGGAGGAAGATGGGGTGAGGGAAGCCAGTCAGCTCCCTGCTATGTGCTCTGCAGATCCCCGCCCTGCCTTCTAGAACTCAGAGATGCCGTGTGAAATGTGTGCTTTAGGAGGATGTAGAGAAGAGATGACTGCACCTAAACAGGTACATCTTGCACAGAAAGATTTGTTTCATCTCCGTGTGTCACCTGAAGCTAGTTCCTTCACTGGGTATATGTAATAGTTTACAATAATTTTAACAATGTACTGTTCCAAGACATTGGTGCTTGTATATAGATGTAAAATGCATCTGTAGGGATAGATAATTTTACTAAATTCCTATTTAGATTTAGTTTGATTTGTAGGTAGCGTTGGCTGCAGTAAGCCAGGCTGTGTCTATTTGGTAAATTTCCAGACTGTTTATTTTCTGTGGTATATGGTTTAGCATGCTCCACCTGGCTATGCTTGAAGCATAAAAATGTATAAATGGATACATTTGCTGTGTCTTTTGAGAGGCAGCTTGCCACAACACTCCAAAATTTACACCAGAATGACAATGCTATTATGCATAACATTAAACAAACTTTATTAGAATCTCTGTGAACTACAGTATTCCACATTCCATTGGTGGACTTCAGACTGCAACAGTAATGAATCATCTCAGAGAAGTATCTAAAATGTTCACTTAACAATCAACACGATTCAGAAAATGTTCCAAATATGACACAGGCATAGTGTATAAGTTAGTTGATTTTACCCCTGCTGCTTTAGAACAGACTAAATCCATTAGGACAGGGAAAAGTTGAACTGTTTAGTTTGAGCAGGGTTCAGCGAACTTCAAAGAAGTTTGGATGCCAAACTTGAAACCCATTGAAATTAATGGGAGCCGAACCTGTCAAAAATTAGATTTTTCTACTTACCTGTAAAATCAATTTCTTGGAGTACATCATGGAACACAGAGCAGGCTGTAATCATTACTATCTTGGTTATGCACCACCTTAATGTGAATGGACACTGGCAGACCAAAAGCAGACAGGAAGTCCTCCCCTATATAACCCATCCAATACAGGGGTCAGTTTTGTAGCAAGCAATGAACTTACAGAATGAGGGGAGGGACCTCTGTGTCCCGTGATGTACTCCAAGAAATGGATTTTACAGGTAAGTGAGTAGAAAAAAAACTATTTTTCTTTATCGTACATCACGGGACATATAGCAGGCTATAATCATTACTATCTGGGATGTCCCAAAGCAATGTACTTGAGGGGAGAGAGACACACAGACAAATAAGGACCTAACTTTGCCACTCGTAACCCACCAAGTCAAAGCAATATCCTCTGCAGCTCCCACAACCAATTGGTAAAACTTTGTGGACGTATGCACTGAAAACAGCCTTGCAGATCTAAGTTATTAATCTCCAAGAGGCTCACACATACTTAGTGGAGAGTGCCTTTGTCTGAAAAATGCCAGTCTTGCCCTTAATGAACTGACAGATCCCACAAGAAAATATCACTTTAGATGCCTTCTGTTCTCTTCTAGGATCCTCTGGCAGCCAAACAATAAATCTGACTGCCCGATTGCTGCTAATGACCCTAAATTGGACCTGACAGCGTAAACACCATCCCAAAGTATGAAGAGCTTTTTCACCTGGTGACTGTGGACTAGGAAAAAAGGAAGGCAAGACAATGTTCCACATCAAATGAAAATTTGAAACCACTTTTGGCAAAAAAGATTGGTTAGGACGTAACACCACTTGTCATGGTGAAAGACCAACGATGGCTTCCTATAAAAAGAGCCGCCACTTCCGACACCCTACTTGTCGAAGTAATCACAAGCACTTTTTTGAGTCAATAGGACTCATGGAAATTCACAAAATCAGTTCAAAATGTGGTTTCTGTAAAACAGACAGACCCATATTCAAAAGCCAATGAATACGGAGGGAACTTAATTTCAATGTTTTTTTTGAAGATTTTTTTTTAACATACAGATTAAAGAAATATAAAAACAAAAGGGTAAGAAAGCTTTAATATATCTTATTATGTAATCAGACAGGTACCAGAAAGGTACTTGATGATTGCATTGGCAAACAAACACATGTCTGACTTAACTTAGATATTAGATGTGATTTATAGTGCTAAACATACGATGAGGGCACTGTCTCCCTCTCCCATACACCCCGACTGGGAACAAACTGTGTCATGGGGTGGAAGGCAGTGCCTACAATCCTACTTTCAATAGTTTGTTGTTGGAATTTATACAGAGAATACACAAAGTAATACAGCATAGAATATAAGCATATGGTTGCTATGCATGAAATACAAAACAGAAAGTTAATCAATAAGTAAACAGTTATACACCAGAACACTGAGCGTACGCTCTTCATGAGATATATGAAGATGGCATAGAGAATGTCCTCCGGTACCACTCAAGCCAAGGAGACCATTTTTGGCCTACTGAAGCTAAGCGACCCTCACTAGATGCAAACATACGTTTGTAGGAACTGTGAGCATGCACTAGGGAAATTACTTAATTCTTGGATAGGAGGTTAGAGGTTTTCAAGTGGCGAACAATAGTTAGCTTGGTTGCCAGTAGAATGTGAATGGTTATGCAGTGAAAGGGGGTTTTGTTTCATTCCATAGGGTAGATATCTTATTGCATTGTTACAAGAACAAGTTCTTGAGAATTAGAGGAGCGAGTTTCCCTGTGGCTAGTTCTAAAGGCTGATAACCATGGGGTATCACTGAAGGAGCATCCCAGATCTCGTTCCCATTTCAGGAAGGGGGGTAACTTAGTGAAGGAGGTGTTGTCCCCAAGCAAGTTATAGAATAGTGTAATTACCTTTGTGGCTATATTATTGGAGGAAAAGTATTTCCATGCCTTGGAGGCTAGCGAGAAGGACTGCTGCAAGGATGTGAAGGTTCTAAGAAGATTATTGGTGTACAGATCTGATATGAAATGAATGCCTTTCTCCTGCCATGTATGAAGCGATGGGTTGGGGATAAATAAGGGAAGTATAGAAAGCAGCAAGGGTATTCTGTGAGGAGTGTCTCCTTTGGGGCAGTGAGAGAGTATAAACGAGAAAGCCAACACTGCTGCAACTATAGTCGGAGATAGGGACACATTTTGTGTTTTCACTCAAAGTAAGCTGAGTAACATAGTCCTTAAGTCTTGGCCGTGGATCTGAGATTATTCAAGGTTGTGCCAAAGGCATGTAGTTCTGGGTGTAAACCAGGCTTTAAGTAGGGCTAATATAGAAGCATTGTAATAATCCTTAAATATAACAAACCCAGTACCTCCTACTGATCTGTGTTTCGATAATTTTGCTCGGGAACATCTAGCTTTCTTATTCTGCCATATAAACCTACCAGAAAGCTTTTGTGAGGAGTTGAAGAATATAGGAACTGGGATAGAGAGTGATCTAAATAAGTAAAGCAATTGGGGTAGTTTGAGCATTTTGAATGCTGCTAATCTTTCTGACCAAGATAATGCAAGCTTGGAGATGGACTCAAGCTTTCTTGGTAAAGCATTTAAAAAGGGGACGAAGTTGGCCTGATATAAGGAAGATACAGAGCTGGTCAGTTTGATTCCTAAGTAGGTTATAGAATCTGAGGTTCATGCATAAGGGTATTTACTTCTTAGCAAATGTAGTTGTTCTGGAGGTAATCCCAAAGGGAGGATGAACGATTTGGAATAGTTAACCTTATAGTATGAAAATCAAAGGAAAAGAAATTGCGCTAGGTGCGTAAAAATTGTGATAAAGTGAAAAAGGTCCTGCTGCTGTGCACTGTAACCCCGATATAAGGGTACAAAAAACTAAATATAATACAGAAAGTGCAGAGCTGGACATATGAAGTGAATAGTAAAATATTACTAAACCATGTAATAAATTAATAAAAATCAATCAACATCAATATAAAAAGATGGTGACCTATAAATATAGATAGTGAATTATTCTTAAACGTGAACATATGAATTACAGAAAAAATTCCTGAAAATAAAACTTTTAAAGGTGCATAAAAGTCCAAAGCAATATATTTAATGCAATGTAGATTTCAGAGGTGCCTCTTCGATAGTCAGTATTGCCCACCACCGAATAGATGAATAAAAGGCTTACCAGAAAGCCTGTGACCGCCCTTATTCAGGGGGGTCAAAACAGGCTTAGCAGATATGGGGGGACCGCCACAAGGATACTCCAGTTGACACCTGATGGACCAGTAAGTCAGGACTCCTTGCCAGGTAACAAGCCAGCCGACAACCACTGTGGATGTTCTCCCGAATCCTGTCCTCTCATGGGGCAAACCAAAATTATGGCTCTCTTAACTTTAGTGCCCTCTTGCTAGTCTGTTTGTGACTCAAGCCAGCCGACAACCACTGTGGATGTTCTCCCGAATCCTGTCCTCTCATGGGGCAAACCAAAATTATGGCTCTCTTAACTTTAGTGCCCTCTTGCTAGTCTGTTTGTGACTCAAGCCAGCCGACAACCACTGTGGATGTTCTCCCGAATCCTGTCCTCTCATGGGGCAAACCAAAATTATGGCTCTCTTACCTTTAGTGCCCTCTTGCTAGTCTGTTTGTGACTTAAGTCACAAACAGACTAGCAAGAGGGCACTAAAGTTAAGAGAGCCATAATTTTGGTTTGCCCCATGAGAGGACAGGATTCGGGAGAACATCCACAGTGGTTGTCGGCTGGCTTGAGTCACAAACAGACTAGCAAGAGGGCACTAAAGGTAAGAGAGCCATAATTTTGGTTTGCCCCATGAGAGGACAGGATTCGGGAGAACATCCACAGTGGTTGTCGGCTGGCTTGTTACCTGGCAAGGAGTCCTGACTTACTGGTCCATCAGGTGTCAACTGGAGTATCCTTGTGGCGGTCCCCCCATATCTGCTAAGCCTGTTTTGACCCCCCTGAATAAGGGCGGTCACAGGCTTTCTGGTAAGCCTTTTATTCATCTATTCGGTGGTGGGCAATACTGACTATCGAAGAGGCACCTCTGAAATCTACATTGCATTAAATATATTGCTTTGGACTTTTATGCACCTTTAAAAGTTTTATTATCAGGAATTTTTTCTGTAACCTTATAGTATGAAACATTGCTGAAGTCTAAGAGAACACATTGTACCAAAGCCAGGGAAGATGTTGGGTTGGTGAGTAGCAGAATGACATCATCTGCAAAGAGATTCATTTTGTGGTTTTTAGTACCTATAAGAAAGCCTGGTATGTCGTTCTGAGATCAAATTTTTTCAGCCAGGGGTTCCATTACTAGGTTAAAAAGTAAAGGTGATAAGGGACACCCCTGTCTGGTACCATTGCTTATGTTAAAGGGTGTGGACAACATAGAGGAGCGGTACACTTGGGCTGAGGGATGGGAGTAAAGTGCTATAATTGCAGAGAAGATGTGGCCTCAAAAAACAAATTTTTGTAGTGTCATAGTAAGATAACGCCAATGCACCCTATCGAATGCCTTCTCTGCATCCAGAAATAGGAGCAGAGAAGTCACTTTGTGGTTGTTGACGTGATGGATAATGTTGATCATTCTGCGGGTGGTGTTGGATGTCTGTCGCCCCTTTGTGAAACCCGACTGATCGGGGTGGATAAGGGATGAGAGTAGGTTTATCAGTCTGTTCGCTACAACCTTGGCATACAGTTTCACACCATGGTTAAGCAAAGAAATGGGGCGGAAGTTTTGCAGTGAGGTGGGCTCCTTCCTTGGCTTTGTTAGAGTGACTATTAGTGCTTTCAACATCTCATGTGAAAATTAAGCTGAGGAAGCAGTAGCATTGAATATATGAGTAATATGTTTGATCAGCGTATATTTAAATTGTTTGTAGTATTCCCCTACAAACCCATCTGGTCCTGGGGATTTATTATTTGGCTTTAGCTATTTCCGAAACAGAAAAGGGAGTATTAAGGTCTTCCGATTGCTTAGAAGACAAACATGGTAGGTGTACTGAACCTAAGAAAGACTGAATGTATGAAGAGTCAGGTTGCACCAATAAAGACTTGTTACTTGAATTGTAAAGGGAACAGTAATAGGTGCTAAAGGCATCAGCTATGAATTGTGGGTTAAATACCTTCTCTCTGCTAATGGGATGGTGGATATAGGGTATATGGGATTTGAGTCTTTGCCCCGTAATCTGTTGAGCTAGGAGTTTCCCTGCTTTATTTCCTGAAGCATAGACATTCATTTTGAGACTTTTCTGTGATTTTTCATAGTTCTCTAAAAGAAAGGACCTTAGCTCCATACGTAGCATAAGCAGTTTGGCTTTAAGAGCTGGATTGGGCTGCTTCTTGTTTGAATCAGTGGACTGTATATTTGCTAAGATGCTGTCAATGTACTGCTGCGGGTGATTATTATTATTATTAAAGGTACTTATATACCTTAAGGCTCTGTTTCCACTACTGCGACTTGTTTTGCGACTTGACACATGTCAAGTCGCATGACAAGTCAAATCCCATGTATTTCAATGGTCCCCGTTCTAATTAGTGCGACTCAGGTCGCAGTGTCTCCAAAAAAGGTTCTTGCACTACTTTGTTCCGTCTTCGGTGCGACTTGTTCTCCATAGAAAGGTATTAAGTAGCAATGCAGTCGCTTGTACATGTCTGACACCGCGACTTTATTGCGACTTCCACGGAAGTCTACGGAAGCACATGATCTCTGCTCCTCCCAAATACATCACTTCCTATATTGATGTACGTGAGTGTGGAAGACAGAAAGGGGAAGTAACTAAGCAGGATAAGGAATTACATCACTCTGGCTAAATCGCAGAACATCAAAGTCGTTTTTAAAGTCGCATCAAATTGCAACATAAATCGCATTGTAAAGTCGCAGTGTAAATCGCGCGACTTTGGGGACGCACTAGTGGAAACATAGCCTAAATAATAAGGTATATATGACTTAGCGCTGTCTTCTATAGTGATACACACTGGAGAATGGTTGGACCAAGTGGTAGGGAGAATAGAGAAGTTGGCATGTTGGCATCTCCAAACATCATAAAGTTGAAAGATGGGTAAGAGAGGTCCCATGGATGGTTTGCATGTGTTGGAAATGGACGAGGTGTCTAGTAGAGGGTCAGGCGTGATGTTAAAATCTCTACACCATACTATTGCTCCTTGTTGAATGGTACTAACTTTTTTATGAAGTTTGCGCAGAAAATGCAGCTGATGGACATTTGGAGCGTATACCGTGACGATGGTATATAAAGTGTTGATGGAACAGAGGAGAATAAAATAGCGTCCTTCAGTATCTATGATGCAGTTCTGTGAATGGAAGGAAAGTGAATTGCGGATGGCTACAAGGATACCTTTCCTTTTTACGGGAGCATTGGCAGTGAAAATGGTGGAGTCATTTTTGTTGGTGCAGGAGGGTGGGTTAGCCGCTTGGAAATTGGTCTCTTGAGTGCAAAGTATGTCGCATTTCGATTGTTCGGCTAATTTCCACAGCGAGGATCTTTTTGCAGGATGATGAAGGCCTTTCACATTGATGGAGAGAATTTTGATGGTCATGGCTGTAAGTGTCTAGCTGGAGGGAGGCACAGTGAGAGCTGCAGAGAGAATTTCTGTATAGAGCTAATCTGAAAAAGGGAGAGAAGTTCATCTGGTGGTGTGCGCGATAAATGTCAGTTTAGCTGTAGATAGTTTAATGATTAGAAGCAACCTAGTAGTATAAACAGTTAATAAGAACTGGCGTTACTATGATGAACAGTAACAAAATAATAAAGAAGAAAACCAAAAAGCAAGGAAGGGAACAGAGCAAAAGCCCAATGGATCTTCCTATACAACAGGGACCGTTTGTGCTAAGGAAGATAGTAGAACAACATGGGGTAAAAAGTTCCAAATGGCACTCTCTGGCAAGGGTATTGGACTGATATGTGATACCACGGCGTTGCATTAGTGTGGTCAGAACTTGTTCGCTCATTGTAGGAGTGGATGGTTCTAAAAGGTCCGCACAATTGCTCTGGTCCATCGGCGAGGGGGGCGGCGGAGTAGTTGATGATCCCCCAAACATGTAATAGGTGCGGACCTTCCTGCATTGATGACACTATATGATTGGATCCATTGTATGTGATCATCAGTTTGGCAGGAGCCACCCATTGTTATTGGATATGGTGATTACGTAAGGCTTTTGTATTCGTGTTTAGTTGTCTACGGTGTTGCAGGGTGTGTTGAGACAGGTCCGCATAAAACTGTAGTTTTTCATAAGGATCGGGCAATGTTCCTATAGATCTCGTCTTTTGCATTAGCTGGTCTTTTACACGGAAAAAGTGAATTAGTAGGATGACGTCCCTGGGGGTTGAATTGGGTAGAAATGCGGATTTAGGAAGCCTGTGAATATGATCGATGACTAGTTCAATATTTTTCAGATCAGGTATTTTTACATTAATACGTCGCTATCTATCTTCTATGTCCGCTAGTTTATCTTTGATGCAGTTATTCTCTTCTGTATGGTCATCATGTGCATTGACTAATTTGTTGACAGTAACAGCCATATCTCCGATGTTAGTTTCAATGTGGGACATTCTGTTGTCCAAAGCTTGTATGTTATGATCAAATTTCTGTAGTAGTGGTTACATATCTGCTTGGAGAGAGCTTCTCAGAGACATGAACATCTCTTTAAGTGTAGTGTCCACGACAAGTTTACCCATAGTGGGATATAAGGCTATGGGATCTGGATGGGGACCCTGTGTATTTTGTGCTGCAAATGCATGGCCCACCTTCAAATCCATCCTAATTCTTGCTTTACCTGGGCTGCCAGCAGTGGGTGTGCTTGGCAATGCTAGTGGAGATGTCGCTCTGCTGCCTTTGTTGCTGCTCAGCTCATTGTAAGCGCTTGATCCGGGAGCAGGCTGGAGAGGAGGGAGAGCTGCAGACATGGCCGTGGATGAGGCGGCCGCAACACCATTTTGGTGGTGCCTGAAACATGCCACAACACTGTAAGCCCTCACAATTACTCTTGGTGGGTGCAGAAACAGGCCATGCTGTGAAATATTAGATCAAGAAATGTAATTACATGTCCCTGTTGAACAGGGGCAGAAAAATTGGGCCTTAGGCACTGGTGCCACAACACTGCAACCCCTCATAGATACTCTAGTTGGAGCGCAGGAACGAGCCCTGCTGCAAAGTATTGCATCAAAAATTGTAATTACACACCCCTGTTAAACAGGGGCTGAAACATTGGGCCTTAGGCACTGGTGCTGGTGCCACAACACTGCAACCCCTCACAAATGCTCTAGTTGGAGCACAGGAACAAGCCCTGCTGCAAAGTATTGCATCAAAAATTGTAATTACAAGCCCCTGTTAAACAGGGGATGAAAAATTGGGCCTTAGGCACTGGTGCCACAACACTGCAACCCCTCACAAATACTCTAGACGAATCCTCCTTGCAAAATATTGCATTAAAAATTGTAATTACATGCCCCTGTTAAACAGGGGCTGAAAAATTGGGCCTTAGCCACTGGTGGCAGCGCCCAGAACCAAAAATATTCTTACAAGCTATCAGCATGATCATTGAGGAGGAAGAGGATAGTCACTCAGCAGAACAGGATAGTCACTTAGCATCAGCATAGGCAGTCTTGAAGGGATCTGACATTTCAAAAAAAATTATTCGGTTACATCAGCATCAGGTGCTTGGTAGCTGGTGGTGATCCAAGACTGATTCATTTTTATGAAGATCAGTCAATCGACCGAGTCGGTGGACAGGCGCACCCTGTGATCCTTTACAAAACCTCCAGCAGCACTGAATGTGCGTTCCGAAAGAACACTGGATGCAGGACAGGCCAGAAGCTCAGTTGCATACTGTGCAAGCTCTGGCCAGTGATCCATCCTTAAGACCCAGTAACCCAGAGGATTTTCGGTGGGAAAGGTGTCCAAGTCAGATCTTGCCCCTAGGTATTCCTGCACCATGTAAAACAGACGCTGACGATGGTTTCTGGAACCAATCATACCTTGGGGCTGCTGACTAAAAAATTGTCTGAACGCATCGGTCAGACGGCCACCTTCTCCGCCGCTCCTTCTTTGACTGACCAAAGCCTCAGCAACACGTTGTCCAGGAACAGGAGTTTGTAACCTCCCAGTCTCTGGAAACTCATTGCACAGACCTTTCTGCAAGGCCTCCCGAAGATGTTTCATCCTCTGCTCTCTCTGCGATGACAAGATGAGGTCCGCACCCTTACCCTTTTAACGTGGATCAAGGAGGGTTGCCAGCCAGTATTGATCCCTCTCCTTGATACCACGAATATGAGGATCCTTCCGCAGGCTTTGCAGGATCAGGGAGGCCATGCAGCGTAGGTTTGCTGAGGCATTCGGTCCGGAGTCCTCTGGGTCACTAAGGATGACATGATCCACAGCCACCTCCTCCCAGCCACGTACAAGTCCATGGGTTTATTCGGACTGTAATGATCCCTTAAAGACTGCTGCTGATGCTGAGTGCCAGGCTCCACCTCCATGCTGACACAATCCTCCTCTTCCTCCTCCTCCTCATCCTCTTCCTGTGTGATCGGCGGGCACACAGGAACACTGTCTGGATAAAGGGGGCCTGGAGAGCTAAGGAAGTCCTTCTCTTCCTGCCTCTGTTCTGCCTCAAGTGCCCTGTCCATTATTCCATGCAGCGTGTGCTCCAACAGGTGGACAAGGGGGACAGTGTCACTGATGCATGCACTGTCACTGCTCACCATCCTTGTGGCCTCAAATGGTGACAGGACAGTGCATGCATCCCTGATCATGGCCCACTGGCGTGGGGAAAAAAAAACAAGCTCCCCTGACCCTGTCCTGGTGCCATAGTCGCACAGGTACTCATTGATGGCCCTCTGCTGCTTGCTCAGCCGCTGCAGCATGGCCAACGTTGAGTTCCACCTGGTGGACATGTCACAGATTAGGCGGTTCTTGGGCAGGTTAAATTTCTTTTGGAGGTCAGCCAACCGAGCACTGGCATTATATGACCTGCGGAAATGCACACAGACTTTGCTGGCCTGCCTACGGACATCCTGTAAACCCGGGTACCTGCCCAAGAACCGCTGCACCACCAAGTTAAGGACATGAGAAAAACAGGGCACGTGAGTCAGTTGTCCCTGTCGGAGGGCGGAGAGGAGGTTGGTGCCATTGTCGCAAACCACCATACCTGCCTTAAGCTGGCGTTACGTCAACCACTTCTGAACCTGCCCCTGCAGAGCTAACAGAATCTCTGCCCCAGTGTGGCTCCTGTCCCCAAGCACACCAGCTCAAGCACCACATGGCATCTTTTGGCCTGTGTGCTTGCGTAGCCCCTTGAATGCCTATGAAGCACCGCTGGTTCTGAAGTCAAATCGGCACAGGAAGAGGCCATGGAGGAAGAAGAAGAGGAGGGGGTGGAGGAGAGCGGTATGGCAGAATCACCACTAGTAGTATTTTGGAGGCGTGGTGTCAGAACAACCTCCAACAATACTGCACCTTGTCCTGCATCTTTCCCAGCTGCCAGAAGAGTCACCCAGTGCACGGTGAAAGATAGGTAATGTCCCTGCCCATGCCTGCTGGTCCATGAGTCAGTGGTAATATGCACCTTACCGCTGACCGCCCTGTCCAGCGAGGCCAAGACAATGCCTTCCAATCGCCTTCTGTGAGAAAAAGTGGTGTTTGGGAACCTGCCACTGAGAAACTGCACATTCCACAAACTCACGGAAGGGGGCAGAGTCTACCAACTGAAAAGGCAGCAGTTGAAGTGCTAGCAATTTAGCCAAGCTAGCAATTAACCGCTGGGCATGTGCATAGCTGGGAGCGAACTTCTTTCAGCGGTGCAGCAGCTGGGGCAGGGAAATTTGCCTGGTACAATCTGACGTTGGTGTACCGATAGCAGATTGCCCCCAAGTACTTGGCTGTGACACATTCCTCTCAGTGCAGGTCTCAGAGAGGACTGAAGGTATAGTGGGGTTGGAGATCCCAGCTGATGAGGAGCAAGGAGAGGTCCTCTTTGTTCTTTGGTGTGGGTCTTTTAGGTACGCTTGCCAACGAACTGCATGGCAGGTCAACATATGTCTGGTCAAGCATGTGGTGCCCAAGCGAGAGATTTTTTTTTTGCCATGAGAGATACGCTTGAGACATATGTTGCAAATAGCAGCGGTAGGATCTGATGCACTTGTCTCAAAAAAGCCCACACCAAAGAACTTTTGGAATAACGAACAGAGACAGCAGCGCCCTGCACATGCGGAGCTTTGCAGTGTGATGCAGTCGGTGTGCTGCCCTTAAGCTGGCCCCTGGAGGGCATCCTGCCTCGTTGGTGATGTACCTCCTCCTCCTCCTCCTTTCTCCTATCAGGAACCCACATGTAGTCAGTGACCTCATCATCCCCTCCCTCCTCATCACTGGAGCAAAGCTGGCAGTATGCTGCAGCTGAGGGAACATGACTGCCAGATTGCTGTCCTTCTTGGGCACCCCCTCTCTCTGGGCTCACGTTACTGCCTTCCTCTAGCTGGGTACCATCATCGGAGCCTTCAAAACGCTGGGCATCCTCCTGGAGAATGTACCCAACACTGTGGTCAAACAGTTCGGGGGACTCCTCAGGAGGACATGGTGGGGCTAGGGAAGGAGTGACTGATGCCATTGAGCCGAGGGAAGAGGCCGCATTGGCAGCTGCTTTGCCAGACAAAGTACCTTGAGCCTGGGTGAGAGAGGATGAGGAGGATGAGGACGGCTTGGTCATCCACTCGACCAAGTCTTCTGCATGTTGCGGCTCAACATGGCCAGCTGCCGAAAAAAAGGCCAAACGTGTCCCACGGCCACGTGCTGATGAGGATGCACCGTGTCCACGACCAGCACTGTTGCCTCTAGACACAGAGCCTGCTTGCCCTCTTTTATTGGCTTGTGACTGTCTGCCTCTCCTTGTTGGCCTTCCAGACATACTAATGGCCTGCAGTGAGATGTAGCTGGACAAAGCTGGGATGTATATATATACTGATACTGCAGCTAGCAGAATCAACTGCCTGCCTGTAGTATTATTAGTATGAGAACACCAGCAATTGTCTTCAGGTAGCTTTAGGTGCACACTGTGCAGAGGACGCAGTACACTAACTGTAAATACTGTAGCTGCCTGCCTGTGGTATTAATAGGATCAGAAGAACACCACCAATTTTATTCAGGTAGCTTTAGGTGCACACTGTGCAGAGGACACAGTACACTAACTGTAAATACTGTAGCTGCCTGCCTGTGGTATTAATAGGATCAGAAGAACACCACCAATTTTCTTCAGGTAGCTTTAGGTGCACGCTGTGCAGAGGACACAGTACACTAACTGTAAATACTGTAGCTGCCTGCCTGTGGTATTAATATAGGATCAGAAGAACACCACCAATTTCATTAAGGTAGCTTTAGGTGCACACTGTGCAGAGGACACAGTACACTAACTGTGATTACTGTAGCTACCTGCATGTGGTATTAATAGGAGCAGAACAACAGCAATTGTCTCCAGGTAGCTTTAGGTGCACACTGTGCAGAGGACGTACTACACTAACTGTAAATGCTGTAGCTGCCTGCCTGTGGTATTAATAGGATCAGAAGAACACCACTAATTTTCTTCAGGTAGCTTTAGGTGCACACTGTGCAGAGGACACAGTACACTAACTGTAAATACTGTAGCTGCCTGCCTGTGGTATTAATAGGAGCAGAACAACAGCAATTGTCTCCAGGTAGCTTTAGGTGCACACTGTGCAGAGGATGCACTACACCAACTGTAAATACTGTAGCTGCCTGCCTGTGGTATTAATAGGATCAGAAGAACACCACCAATTTTATTCAGGTAGCTTTAGGTGCACACTGTGCAGAGGAAACAGTACACTAACTGTAAATACTGTAGCTGCCTGCCTGTGGTATTAATAGGATCAGAAGAACACCACCAATTTTCTTCAGGTAGCTTTAGGTGCACGCTGTGCAGAGGACACAGTACGCTAACTGTAAATACTGTAGCTGCCTGCCTGTGGTATTAATATAGGATCAGAAGAACACCACCAATTTCATTCAGGTAGCTTTAGGTGCACACTGTGCAGAGGACACAGTACACTAACTGTAAATACTGTAGCTACCTGCATGTGGTATTAATAGGAGCAGAACAACAGCAATTGTCTCCAGGTAGCTTTAGGTGCACACTGTGCAGAGGACGTACTACACTAACTGTAAATGCTGTAGCTGCCTGCCTGTGGTATTAATAGAATCAGAAGAACACCACTAATTTTCTTCAGGTATCTTTAGGTGCACACTGTGCAGAGGACACAGTGCACTAACTGTAATTACTGTAGCTGCCTTCCTGTGGTATTAATAGGAGCAGAACAACAGCAATTGTCTCCAGGTAGCTTTAGGTGCACACTGTGCAGAGGATGCACTACACTAACTGTAAATACTGTAGCTGCCTGCCTGTGGTATTAATAGGATCAGAAGAACACCACTAATTTTCTTCAGGTAGCTTTAGGTGCACACTGTGTAGGGGACGCACTACACTAAATTGTAAATGCTGCAGCTGCCTGCGGTACTGTACTAATAGGATCAGAAGAACACCACTAATTTTCTTCAGGTAGCTTTAGCTGCACACTGTGCAGAGGACGCACTACATTAACTTGTAAATACTGCAGCTGCCTGCGGTACTGTACTAATAGGATAAGAAGAACACCACTAATTTTCTTCAGGTAGCTTAGGTGCACACTGTGCAGAGGACGCACTACACTAACTTGTAAATACTACAGCTGCCTGTGGTACTGTACAAATAGGATCAGAAAAACACCACTAATTTTCTTCAGGTAGCTTTAGGTGCACACTGTGCAGAGAACGCACTACACTAACTTGTAAATACTGCAGCTGCCTGCGGTACTGTACTAATAGGATCAGGAGAACACCACTAATTTTGTTTAGGTAGCTTTAGGTGCACACTGTGCAAAGGACGCACTAAACTAACTTGTAAATACTGCAGCTGCCTGCGGTACTGTACTAATAGGATCAGAAGGACACCACTAATTTTCTTCAGGTAGCTTTAGGTGCACACTGTGCAGAGGACGCACTACACTAAATTGTAAATACTGCAGCTGCCTGCGGTACTGTACTAATAGGATCAGAGGAACACCACTAATTTTCTTCAGGTAGCTTTAGGTGCACACTGTGGAGAGGACGCACTACACTAACTTGTAAATACTGCAGCTGACTGTGGTACTGTACTAATAGGATCAGAAGAACACCACTAATTTTCTTTAGATAGCTTTAGGTGCACACTGTGCAGAGGATGCACTAAACTAACTTGTAAATACTGCAACTGCCTGCGGTATTGTACTAATAGGATCAGAAGAACACCACTCATTTTCTTCAGGTAGCTTTAGGTACACACTGTGCAGAGGACGTACTACACTAACTTGTAAATACTGCAGCTGCCTGCGGTACTGTACTAATAGGATCAGAAGAACACCACAAATTTTCTTCAGGTAGCTTTAGGTGCACACTGTGCAGAGGATGCACTACACTAACTTGTAAACACTGCAGCTGCCTGCAGTACTGTACTGCCCCGTACACACGGTCGGACTTTGTTCGGACATTCCGACAACAAAATCCTAGGATTTTTTCCGACGGATGTTGGCTCAAACTTGTCTTGCATACACACGGTCACACAAAGTTGTCGGAAAATCCGATCGTTCTAAACGCGGTGATGTAAAACACGTACGTCGGGACTATAAACGGGGCAGTGGCCAATAGCTTTCATCTCTTTATTTATTCTGAGCATGCGTGGCACTTTGTCCGTCGGATTTGTGTACACGCGAGCGGAATTTCCGACAACGGATTTTGTTGTCGGAAAATTTTATATCCTGCTCTCAAACTTTGTGTGTCGGAAAATCCGATGGAAAATATGTGATGGAGCCTACACACGGTCGGAATTTCCGACAACAAGGTCCTATCACACATTTTCCGTCGGAAAATCCGACCGTGTGTACGGGGCATAATAATAGGATCAGAAGAACACTAATTTTCTTCAGGTAGCTTTAGGTGCACACTGTGCAGAGGGCGCACTACACTAACTGTAAATACTGTAGCTAATAGGACTAATAGGATCAGAAGAACACCAGCAATTTTCTTCAGGTAGCTGTAAATATTGTAAAAACACCTGCCTGCCTGTCAGTAGTAGGAAGAGAATAACAGGAACGGATCTAGCTAAAATGAATACGGTGTATATATATATATATATATATATATATATATACACACAAAACCTAGGATGTTTATATATACACAATACACCGTAAGTGCAGCTAACTGACTCGCCTGCCTACTCTATCTAACTTAAATCAAATGACACTGTCTATCTCTCTCTCAACGCCGGAACACACTACACAGGGCCACCTGACAATTCGATCGTGTGTGGGCTCCAGCTGACTTTTTTTTCTCAAAAGTTTGACGGACTTAGATTTGAAACATGTTTCAAATCTATCAGACGGACTCGAGTCTGGTCGAAAAGTCCACTTGTCTGTATGCTAGTCCGACTGACAAAAACCGACGCTAGGGCAGCTATTGGCTACTGGCTATGAACTTCCTTGTTTTAGTATGGTCGTATGTCAACACGTACGAATCCATCGGACTTTGGTTGATCATGTGTAGGCAAGTCCGTTCATTCATAAAGTCCGTCATAAAGTCTGTCGAAAAGTCTGCCGGGCAAAGTATGCCATAAAGTCCGGTCGTGTGTACGCGGCATAAGGCTTCTGTCAGAGGCAACCTAAAGTAAGCGTGTACCAGACAGGAACTGTACTAGCAATGTCTGTGACTAGAAGCAATCACTCCGGTAATTCCAGGCCTGTCCATGCAGCAGCCAGGTCATTCTTAGTGACATATGCTGAGGCTGATATGCTAATAGTAGGTACAGTGCCAAAGATACGCAGTGTTTCAGATACACCTGATGCTTCTGGTCTATCGGCAAATGAGAACACAGCGTAATATGAAGGTGCACTTGTTCCCCTCTAGGCTGTGCTTCCCCAACACCTCCTTCTGGAAGCTATTCTTTTAAATGTTTTACAGGTAATATTGTGACAACTTAGCAATTTATTAATTATTCAGCTTTGCAGGTATGCAAGTATGCAGGTATGCAATAATCATGCATACTTGCAATAATCATGCAAGTATGCAGTTACGCAAGTATACAAGTATGCAGACATGCAAATATGCAAGTATACAGCTATGCAGGTATGCAAATATACAGATATGCAGGTATGCAAGTATACAGGTATGCAATTATGCAGGTGCAAAGGTATGCTGGTACGCAGTTCTGCAGGTATACAACTAAACAGGTATGCAAGTATGCAGGTGCGGAGGTATGCAGGTATACAGGTATCCGGGTATACAGTTATGCAAGTACACAGATGTGTAGTTTTGCAGGTATGCAAGTATTCAGGTATGCACAAATTCGGGAATACAGGCTTGCAAGTATGCATGTATGCAGTTATGCAAGTAAGTATGTATGCAGTTATGCAGGTACAATGTTATGCAAGCATGCAGTTATGCAGGTCTGCAGGTACACAGTTATGGAGTTATGCATGTATGCAGTTATGCAAGTACACATGTATGCAAGTATGCAGCTATGAAAGTATGCAGGTACACAGTTATGTAAGCATACAGTTATTCAGGTACACAATTATGCAGGTACACAGGTACACAGTTATGCATGTATGCAAGTATGCATGTATGCAGTAATGCAGGTATGCAGTGATAAGCAGTACCTATCAGCCAACAAACAAGCAAATGTAGCACAAAGTAATTCTTGCAGCAATCATGCACAATTTTGCATTGTAGAAAGGGACAATCACCTTCAAGACACTGGCAAAAAAACTGCGGGACTTCCTGTATGGGAGGGGTTATATAGGGAAGAATTCGCTGTCTGCTGTTGGTCTGCCATTGTCCATTCACCCAAAGGTGGCACATAACCTAGGTAGTAATGATTATAGCCTGTTCTGTGTTCCGTGATGTACGATAAAGAAATGTACATTTTCTGAATATTTTCTCGGAAAGGGAATGTAAAATAGAATGTGGGGAAAGGGGGGGGCACTGCCCTGGGGAACTTGTAAACATTAAAAAATGCCAAATTCATTGAAATAACATGCCTAGGAGGTTACCTTAATCCTGCATGTCAAGAAACACATGTCTGTAATGTACAGAAAGTGCTGCAGCACCACTGATAATTGCAAAGGAAAAGAGTGTTTAAAATTGCTGGCAAATAACATTTTATTCCACTCAAAAGGTCTGCTATTTGGAGGGGCCAGTGTGCTGTTTTTTTTTTCTTTGAAAATGTCCCTTTTGCTGTAGTACATTCCACAGCAAGAATGAAAAAAATATGTGTAGCTCCTGCAAAATACGTACAATGCAATTGTTTTTTTTTAAAATGCATAAGGTCACCTCAAAAAAGCATGCAGCCTGACCCATCTTGATAAGGACAAGGGCCTCTTTCCCACAGCCCTGGCAGGTGGTTATTGGGGTCCGTGGATGAGGGCTTATCAGAATCTAGAAAACCAGATACTGCTTCTTTCTATACAATTTAGTAAGGAGAGCCCAAAATACCCCAAATATCCCTCATTGTAAATCCATTATCAATCATGATAACCACCACCTGGCAAAAAAAAAAAAACAACAACTTGGCACACATGACCAATCTTGACCATTAGCCAAGTTGTAGTTTCCTGGGCTGTCATCGGTTATATGAGGGAAGGGGCAGGGTTAGAGGATTATATGTGCCCATGATCATATTTGGCCAATGTTATTGCAAAAATATGGCCATGTGACCATGTTTAGGCAATGATTTAACCCCTTCGATCCCCACCCATTTGCTTACATGGCCAGGGTTTTCCGTACGTGTAAATGAATGGGTGATGTCAGTAGTTGGTAAGGGTGCAGTGGGTGAAGGTACCTGCTGTTTCCTTTAGCAACTATTGACAGCCAGAGAATGATACCATCCTCCATGCTGAAGGCCCTAAATGTTTGGTATTTGAATGAGCATCTGAACTGCCAGTGTTTGCTCCAAGCTTATGTTTGAACTGAACAGTCAGCTCACCTTTAATAAGGATGAAGGTGTTGAAGAACTACAAAAATCAGTGCCAGTGAGTGAGAGGTTTTCTCCTCATATCTGATGACATGCTTTGGGCAATAAGGCAGTGCCCAAATGGACCCATATAAGGTGTCTATTAACCACTTCAGCCTCGGACTGATTTACCGCCTTAATGGCCAGGCCATTTTTTACGACACGGCACTGTGTCACTTTAACTGACAATTACGCGGTCATGTGATGTTGTACACAAACAAAATTTATGTCCTTTTTTTCCCACAAATAGAGATTTCTTTTGGTGGTATTTCATCACCTCTACAGTTTTTATTTTTTGTGCTATAAACAAAAAAGACCAACAATTAAAAAAAAAAACTATATTTTTTATGTTTTGCTATAATAAAAATCCAAAAAAAAACAAAAAAAAATCAAATTTCTTCATCAGTTTAGGCCAATGTGTATTCTTCTACATACATTTTTGGTTAAAAAAATATCGCAATTAGCGTCTACAAAATAGGGGATAAATTTATGGCATTTTTTATATAATTTTTTTTTTTTTTTTACGAGTAATGGCGGCGATCAGCGATTTTTAGCGGGACTGCGACATTGCAACACTTTTGGCACTTTTTGGGACCATTAACATTTATACAGTGATCAGAGCTAAAAATAGTCCCTGATCACTGTATAAATGGTATTAGCAGGGAAGGGGTTAACACTAGGGGGCGATCAAGGGGTTAAGTGTTACCTGGGGAGGTGATTCTAACTGTCCAAAGTCCGGCCCGTGGGCCAATTTCGGCCCATGTTCTGGTTTAATACGGCCCCAAAGGCAGTTTGGCAAAATCTATCTTTTGTGGCCCCAACGAATCCCGAGCACCGCTCAGGACCCCTGAGATCTGTGGATCTCTCAACGCCGTGGGACTTCACTCCTCAGTCGGCATTTTCACAATCTCTCGGACGTTGTGGGATTTGGTGCGTTCCTTCTTCCTGCGCTGTGTCTTTACCACACACAGCCACAAGGCAAGAGATCTCTGGTGAATTTTTGTTGGGCAGTATATTAGAGCTCAGGCGAACACACTTAGACCAAAACCTATGGCACTGCACTCACATGATCCTACCCCCTTCTGGTCAATTTCTAAAATGGCGACTGTAAATAAGAGAAGGAAAGTTGACAGTGAGGGTCGCTGCTACCAGGACAGGTGGAAAGTGGAATATTTCTTCACTAAAATATGGAATCACTGTGTTTGTCTGATATGCCAAGCGACTGTGGCTGTTTATAAGGAATTTAATGTCAAGAGACACTACCAGTCGAGATATAGCACACACGACAAGCTAACAGGGTGTGACTGCAGTGAAAAGTTGAAGCAACTTGAAGCTGTTTTAATGTCACAACAGCGATTTTTCACAAGAGCCCATGAGTCAAATGAAAATGCCACAAGGGCGAGCTATGAGGTGGCAATGTTAATTGCTAAAAATTGCAAATCTTTTGCTGAGGGTGATTTTATCAAAGTATGCGTTATAAAAATGGTTGAGAATATCTGTCCCGAGAAGAAGCAAAAGTTTGCCAACATTTGCCTGGCTTGTAACACTGTAGCATGGAGATTCAAAGATATTTCATCAGATATTGAGACGGCTGACATCCAAAGGAGTGGATTTTAACTTCTTTTTAACCACTAGCCTACCGCCCACTGTCATATGACGGTGGGATGGTAAGGCTCTAGTTCTGGGCGGAAGTCATATGATGTGAGCCCATTTAAACAGGGCATGCGTGCGATCGTGTGCGCGCAGCCCTTTTACGGTCAGTGGTGGCGTGTCACCGAGACACTGCTCGTCAACGACAGGGGTGAACAGCCACTGGGCATGGCTGTTTACCAGGTGATCACGAATAGTAACTTCCCACATTACATGGCGCATGCGCGTCGGTGGCATGTTCCCGGGAACACTCGTCACCGACGATAGTAAAGCCATTGGCCAGGGCTGCGTACCAGGTAATCGGCTGTGATCCATTAACAGCCGATCACTAAATGTAAACATAGAGCTGTCACTAGCTGTTACCAGCTCTTCTCTCCTCACACGCTGTTTCCAGTGTGAGGTGAGAAGAGCCAGGAGCAGTGAGTTACAGATCTATGTTTAGTAGTGTCTACACCAACACCACACCTGTGCCATCGCCCCCCCAGTTGTCATCTGTCACCCAACAGTCACCCCATAAAAGTGCACCTGTCACATAAGAGACTGCCATCAGTGGCCATCAGCAGTGCAACCGTCACCCATCAGTGACTGTGCCCTGTCACCCATCACCCATCAGTGACCTGCCCTGTCACCCATCAGTGACCGTGCCCTAGCACCCGTCACCCATCAGTGACCGTGCCCTGTCACCCATCACCCGTCACCCATCAGTGACTGTGCCGTGTCACCCATCAGTGACCTGCCCTGTCACCCATCAGTGACCGTGCCCTGTCACCCGTCACCCATCAGTGTACGTGCCCTGTCACCAATCATCTGTCACCCATCAGTGACCGTGCCCTGTCACCCATCACCCATCAGTTACCATCAGCGGTGCACCCGTCACCCATCAGTGACCGTGCCCTAGCACCCGTCACCCATCAGTAACCGTGCCCTGTCACCCATCACCCGTCACCATCAGTGACCGTGCCCTGTCACCCATCATCCGTCACCCATCAGTGACTGTGCCCTGTCACCCATCAGTGACCTGCCCTGTCACCCATCAGTGACCGTGCCCTGTCACCCGTCACCCATCAGTGACCATGCCCTGTCACCCATCACCCGTCACCCATCAGTGACCGTGCCCTGTCACCCATCACCCATCAGTGACCATCAGCAGTGCACCCATCACCCATCAGTGACTGTGGCCTGTCACCCATCACCCGTCACCCATCAGTGACTGTGCCCTGTCACCCATCAGTGACCTGCCCTGTCACCCATCAGTGACCGGGCCCTGTCACCCGTCACCCATCAGTGACCGTGCCCTGTCACCCATCACCCATCAGTGACCATGCCCTGTCACCCATCACCCATCAGTGACCATCAGAAGTGCACCCATCACCCATCAGTGACTGTGGCCTGTCACCCATCACCCGTCACCCATCAGTGACAGTCGCCTGTCATCCATCTGTGACCATCACCCGTCACCGTCCGTGGCCTGTCACCCATCAGTGACCATCGCCCATCACACCATCATCACCTATCAGTGAACGTCACCTGCCACCCATCGCACAGCCCATCAGTGACCGTCACCTGCCACCCATCTGTTACCCGTCGCACAGCTACCCACCACACAGCCATGTCCAAAAGAGTATATAACAGTGAGGAGGCATTCCAGATCCTCTCCATGACTGATGATAGCACCGGGGAGTTCTCATCAGATTCCAATTCTGATTCCGAATCAAATTCGGCATTTGAAACGATCGAGAGTAGTAATGATTCGGATGAAGAATGGGTCCCTCCTAAAAGGGCACGACACTCAGGAAACCAGGCAGCCTCCAGTAACCAGGATTATGTTCCCAGGCCCAGTACCAGTGCTGCCACCAGCAATAGGCCCCAGGAACAAAGGCCCAGTACCAGTGCTGCTGCCAGCGATAGACTCCGCAAACAAATGCCCAGGCCCAGTACCAGTGCTGCCACATCACGCCAGCACAGGAAATTCAACTCCCCCAACTACTGGAGTGTCACGTCTCCCAAGAGCCAGGGCTGCTACATACATGTCAGATGGTCTTGCCAACCCAACATGGCTGCCTTCCAACTTGGGATCACCAATTATTTCCCCTTTCACAGCACAGCCAGGTGTGCAGGCCAACACTCAAAATTTCACAGAGATCGATTGCTTTCATCTGTTTTTGCCCGACACTTTGCTGCAATTCATTGTAGACCAGACAAATTTGTATGCCCAGCAGTATATTGCTAATAACCCCCAATCATCTTATGCCCGTCTGTTTGAGTGGAGAGATCTGAATTTGGAGGAGTTCAAATTGTTTTTGGGCCTCACCCTAAACATGGTGCTTACAAAAAAAATGAAGGACATGCCTATTGGTCCACCAACCCCATCCACCATATGCCCATGTATTCTGCCGCAATGCCCAGGTCCCGATATGAGATGATTATGAGATTCTTTCATTTTAAAGACAACACCCGGTGCCCTCTCCGCAATCATCCAAATTCCGATAAGCTATATAAAATTCGCCCACTGATAAATGTATTTTCCCAACGATTTGCAGAGCTCTATGTCCCCGAGAAGCATATATGTGTGGATGAGTCCCTGGTACCATTTTCAGGCTGGCTAGGAATAAAACAATATATTCCTAGCAAAAAGGTCAAATACGGAGTAAAATTTTACAAGCTCTGTGAGAGAGCCATGGGATATCTTTATGCATTCCGCATATACAGTGGGGCAAAAAAGTATTTAGTCAGCCACCAATAGTGCAAGTTCTCCCACTTAAAAAGATGACAGAGGCCTGTAATTGTCCTCATAGGTATACCTCAACTATGAGAGATAAAATGTGGAAACAAATCCAGACAATCACATGCTGATTTTTTAAAGAATTTATTTGCAAATTATGGTGGAAAAGAAGTATTTGGTCACCTACAAACAAGAAAGATTTCTGGCTCTCACAGACCTGTATCTTCTTCTTTAAGAGGCTCCTCTGTCCTCCACACATTACCTGTATTAATGGCACCTGTTTGAACTTGTTATCAGTATAAAAGACACCTGTCCACAACCTCAAACAGTCACACTCCAAACTCCACTATGGTGAAGCCCAAAGAGCTGTCGAAGGACACCAGAAACAAAATTGTAGACCTGCACCAGGCTGGGAAGACTGAATCTGCAATAGGCAAGCATCTTGGTGTGAAAAAATCAACTGTGGGAGCAATAATTAGAAAATGGAAGACATACAAGACCACTGATAATCTCCCTCGATCTGGGGCTCCACGCAAGATCTCACACCGTGGGTTCAAAATGATCACAAGAACGGTGAGCAAAAATCCCAGAACCACACGGGGGACTTAGTGAATGACCTGCAGAGAGCTGGGACTAGGGATGAGCCGAACACCCCCCTGTTCGGTTCGCACCAGAACATGCGAACAGGAAAAAACTTTGTTCGAACACGCGAACACCGTTAAAGTCTATGGGACACGAACATGAATAATCAAAAGTGCTAATTTTAAAGGCTTATATGCAAGTTATTGTCATAAAAAGTGTTTGGGGACCTGGGTCCTGCCCCAGGGGACATGGATCAATGCAAAAAAAGGTTTAAAAACGGCCGTTTTTTCGGGAGCAGTGATTTTAATAATGCTTAAAGTGAAACAATAAAAGTGTAATATCCCTTTAAATTTCGTTCCTGGGGGGTGTCTATAGTATGCCTGTAAAGGGGCGCATGTTTCCTGTTTTTAGAACAGTCTGACAGCAAAATGACATTTCAAAGGAAAAAAAGTCATTTAAAACTACTCGCGGCTATTAATGAATTGCCGGTCCGACAATACACATAGAAGTTCATTGATAAAAACGGCATGGGAATTCCCCACAGGGGAACTCCGAACCAAAATTAAAAAATAAAAAGATGTGGGGGGGTCCCCCTAAATTCCATACCAGGACCTTCAGGTCTGGTATGGATATTAAGGGGAACCCCGGCCAAAATTAAAAAAAAAAAATGGCTTGGGGTCCCCCTCAAAATCTATCCCAGACCCTTCAGGTCTGGTATGCATTTTAAGGGGAACCCTGCGCCAAAATTTTTTGAAAAATGGCGTGGGGTCCCCCTAAAAATCCATACCAGACCCTTATCTGAGCACGCAACCTGGCAGGCCGCAGGAAAAGAGGGGTGGATGAGAGAGTGGCCCCACTCCTGAACCATACCAGGCCACATGCCCTCAACATTGGGAGGGTGCTTTGGAGTAGCCCCCCAAAACACCTTGTCCCCATGTTGAAGAGGACAAGGGCCTCATCCCCACAACCCTGGCCGGTGGTTGTGGGGGTCTGCGGGCGGGGGGCTTATCGGAATCTGGAAGCCCCCTTTAAATCCAGGCTGAATAGGAAGATGTTTTATACCACAACGATGTAAGATGGCTCAGTCGGGGGTCTGTACTGCAGCGTTTCTATTCTCTCAGAAAGGAAATCAGAAAATTATTGGAAACAAAGGGACAACTGATGCGAGAACTATCCGATCCTATTTGGCTGGCTAATTTGGGGTTTCTAGTTGACATAACAAAGCATCTGAATGTACTGAACACGAGTCTTCAGGGGAAAGATGCAGCGGTGAACCAGGTTTATTCACACTTCAAAGCCTTTTCAACAAACAGTTGTCACAAACACAGCCCAATACTATACATTTTTCAGCATTGCAGGAAATGATGAACAGTTTTCCACAGGACAATATCAGTGCGCAAATGAGCAGGTATGCAGCAGACATTGAATCTCTGGCTGGGGAATTTAAATGGCGCTTTCAAGATTTTGCAGCTATTGAAAATGAGAACAGCCTTTTCTCCTCTCCATTCTCTGTTGACCCCGATGATGCTCCAGATCAGCTGCAGCTCGAGCTCATTGAGCTGCATTGTGACTGCGAGTTACATGGTCTTCACCAACAGCTCTCTCTTGTGAACTTTTACCGCCAACTGGATAAGAGCCAGTTTCAAGAGATTTGAATAGTGGCTAAGAAAATGCTGAGCTTGCTTGGCTCACCATATTTGTGTGAGAAGACATTCTTTGCTATGAACTTTAACCACTTGACGACCGCCTCACGCCGATGTACGTCGGCAAGGCGGCACGGACAGGCAAAATCACGTACAGGGTACGTGATTTGCCTTCCGCGGGTGGGGGGTCCGATCGGACCCCCCCCGCCGCCCGAGGCGGTCCCGTTCTGTCCCCCGGCGATCAGAGACGAGGGGGAGGCCATCCGTTCGTGGCCCCCCCCTCGCGATCGCCGCCGGCCAATGGGAACACTCCTTTGCTGCTGTATGCTAAACAGCAGCAAAGGAAGTGATGTAATCTCCCCTCGGGTCGGTAGTTTCCGTTCCGGCCCGAGGAGAGAAGACATGTGAGTGAGTGCACCAACACACACACACACAGTAGAACATGCCAGGCACACATTACACCCCGATCCCCCCCCCGATCGCCCCCCGATCCCCCCCCCAATCACCCCCCCCCCCCTGTCACAAACTGACACCAGCAGTTTTTTTTTTTTCTGATTACTGCTGTGTCAGTTTGTGACAGTTACTGTGTTAGCACAGTTACTGTTACCCCCCTGTAGGTCTAGGGTACCCCCCTAACCCCCCCTAATAAAGTTTTAACCCCTTGATCACCCCCTGTCACCAGTGTCGCTAAGCGATCATTTTTCTGATCGCTGTATTAGTGTCGCTGGTGACGCTAGTTAGTGAGGTAAATATTTAGGTTCGCCGTCAGCGTTTTATAGCGTCAGGGACCCCCATATACTATCTAATAAATGTTTTAACCCCTTGATTGCCCCCTAGTTAACCCTTTCACCACTGATCACTGTATAACCGTTACGGTTGACGCTGGTTAGTTTGTTTTTTTTTTATAGTGTCAGGGCACCCGCCGTTTATTACCGAATAAAGGTTTAGCCCCCCGATCGCCCGGCGGTGATATGCGTCGCCCCAGGCAGCGTCAGATTAGCGCCAGTACCGCTAACACCCACGCACACAGCATGCGCCTCCCTTAGTGGTATAGTATCTGATCGGATCAATATCTGATCCGATCAGATCTATACTAGCGTCCCCAGCAGTTTAGGGTTCCCAAAAACGCAGTGTTAGCGGGATCAGCCCAGATACCTGCTAGCACCTGCGTTTTGCCCCTCCGCCCAGCCCACCCAAGTGCAGTATCGATCGATCACTGTCACTTACAAGGCACTAAACGCATAACTGCAGCGTTCGCAGAGTCAGGCCTGATCCCTGCGATTGCTAACAGTTTTTTTGGTAGCATTTTGGTGAACTGGCAAGCACCAGCCCCAGGCAGCGTCAGGTTAGCGCCAGTACCGCTAACACCCACGCACGCACCGTACACCTCCCTTAGTGGTATAGTATCTGAACGGATCAATATCTGATCCGATCAGATCTATACTAGCGTCACCAGCAGTTTAGGGTTCCCAAAAACGCAGTGTTAGTGGGATCAGCCCAGATACCTGCTAGCACCTGCATTTTGCCCCTCCGCCCGGCCCAGCCCAGCGCACCCAAGTGCAGTATCGATCGATCACTGTCACTTACAGAACACTAAACGCATAACTGCAGCGTTCGCAGAGTCAGGTCTGATCCCTGCGATCGCTAACAGTTTTTTTTGTAGCGTTTTGGTGAACTGGCAAGCACCAGCCCCAGGCAGCGTCAGGTTAGCGCCAGTACCGCTAACACCCACGCACGCACCGTACACCTCCCTTAGTGGTATAGTATCTGATCGCATCAATATCTGATCCGATCAGATCTATACTAGCGTCACCAGCAGTTTAGGGTTCCCAAAAACGCAGTGTTAGCGGGATCAGCCCAGATACCTGCTAGCACCTGCGTTTTGCCCCTCCGCCCGGCCCAGCCCACCCAAGTGCAGTATCGATTGATCACTGTCACTTACAAAACACTAAACGCATAACTGCAGCGTTCGCAGAGTCAGGCCTGATCCCTGCGATCGCTAACAGTTTTTTGGTAGCGTTTTGGGGAACTGGCAAGCGCCAGCGGCCTAGTACACCCCGGTCGTAGTCAAACCAGCACTGCAGTAACACGTGGTGACGTGGCGAGTCCCATAAGTGCAGTTCAAGCTGGTGAGGTGGCAAGCACAAGTAGTGTCCCGCTGCCACCAAAAAGACAAACACAGGCCCGTCGTGCCCATAATGCCCTTCCTGCTGCATTCGCCAATCCTAATTGGGAACCCACCACTTCTGCAGCGCCCGTACTTCCCCCATTCACATCCCCAACCAAATGCAGTCGGCTGCATGATAGGCATTTTCTTTATGTCCTCCCGAGTACCCCTACCCAACGAACCCCCCCAAAAAAGATGTTGTGTCTGCAGCAAGCGCGGATATAGGCGTGACACCCGCTATTATTGTCCCTCCTGTCCTGACAATCCTGGTCTTTGCATTGGTGAATGTTTTGAACGCTACCATACACTAGTTGAGTATTAGCGTAGAGTACAGCATTGCACAGACTAGGCACACTTTCACAGGGTCTCCCAAGATGCCATCGCATTTTGAGAGACCCGAACCTGGAACCGGTTACCGTTATAAAAGTTAGTTACAAAAAAAGTGTAAAAAAAAAAAAAATATGAAATAAAAAAAAAATAGTTGTCGTTTTATTATTCTCTCTCTCTCTATTCTCTCTCTCTATTGTTCTGCTCTTTTTTACTGTATTCTATTCTGCAATGTTTTATTGTTATTGTTATTGTTATTATGTTTTATCATGTTTGTTTTTCAGGTGTGTAATTATTTATACTTTACTGTTTACTGTGCTTTATTGTTAACCATTTTTTTGTCTTCAGGTACGCCATTCACGACTTTGAGTGGTTATACCAGAATGATGCTTGCAGGTTTAGGTATCATCTTGGTATCATTCTTTTCAGCCAGCGGTCGGCTTTCATGTAAAAGCAATCCTAGCGGCTAATTAGCCTCTAGACTGCCTTTACAAGCCGTGGGAGGGAATGCCCCCCCCACCCCCACCGTCTTCCGTGTTTTTCTCTGGCTCTCCTGTCTCAACAGGGAACCTGAGAATGCAGCCGGTGATTCAGCCAGCTGACCATAGAGCTGATCAGAGACCAGAGTGGCTCCAAACATCTCTATGGCCTAAGAAACCGGAAGCTACGAGTATTTCATGACTTAGATTTCGCCGGATGTAAATAGCGCCATTGGGAAATTGGGGAAGCATTTTATCACACCGATCTTGGTGTGGTCAGATGCTTTGAGGGCAGAGGAGAGATCTAGGGTCTAATAGACCACAATTTTTTCAAAAAAGAGTACCTGTCACTACCTATTGCTATCATAGGGGATATTTACATTCCCCGAGATAACAATAAAAATGATTAAAAAAAAAAATATGAAAGGAACAGTTTAAAAGTAAGATTAAAAAAGCAAAAAAATAATAAAGAAAAAAAAAAAAAAAGCACCCCTGTCGCCCCCTGCTCTCGTGCTAAGGCGAACGCAAGCGGCGGTCTGGCGTCATATGTAAACAGCAATTGCACCATGCATGTGAGGTATCACCGCGAAGGCCAGATCGAGTGCAGTAATTTTTCCAGTAGACCTCCTCTGTAAATCTAAAGTGGTAACCTGTAAAGGCTTTTGAAGGCTTTTAAACATGTATTTATTTTGTTGCCACTGCACGTTTGTGCGCAATTTTAAAGCATGTCATGTTTGGTATCCATGTACTCGGCCTAAGATCATCTTTTTTATTTCATCAAACATTTGGGCAATATAGTGTGTTTTAGTGCATTAAAATTTAAAAAAGTGTGTTTTTTCCCCAAAAAATGCGTTTGAAAAATCGCTGCGCAATTACTGTGTGAAAAAAAAAAATGAAACACCCACCATTTTAATCTGTAGGGCATTTGCTTTAAAAAAATATATAATGTTTGGGGGTTCAAAGTAATTTTTTTGCAAAAAAAAAAAACTTTTTCATGTAAACAATAAGTGTCAGAAAGGGATTTGTCTTCAAGTGGTTAGAAGAGTGAGTGATGTGTGACATAAGCTTCTAAATGTTGTGCATAAAATGCCAGGACAGTTCAAAAACCCCCCAAATGACCCCATTTTGGAAAGTAGACACCCCAAGCTATTTGCTGAGAGGCATGTCGAGTCCATGGAATATTTTATATTGCGACACAAGTTGCGGGAAAGAGACAAATTTTTTTTTTTTTTTTTGCACAAAGTTGTCACTAAATGATATATTGCTCAAACATGCCATGGGAATATGTGAAATTACACCCCAAAATACATTCTGCTGCTTCTCCTGAGTACGGGGATACCACATGTGTGAGACTTTTTGGGAGCCTAGCCGCGTACGGGACCCCGAAAACCAAGCACCGCCTTCAGGCTTTCTAAGGGCGTGAATTTTTGATTTCACTCTTCACTGCCTATCACAGTTTCGGAGGCCATGGAATGCCCAGGTGGCACAAAACCCCCCCAAATGACCCCATTTTGGAAAGTAGACACCCCAAGCTATTTGCTGAGAGGTATAGTGAGTATTTTGCAGACCTCACTTTTTGTCACAAAGTTTTGAAAATTGAAAAAAAGAAAAAAAATAATGTTTTTTCTTGTCTTTCTTCATTTTCAAAAACAAATGAGAGCTGCAAAATACTCACCATGCCTCTCAGCAAATAGCTTGGGGTGTCTACTTTCCAAAATGGGGTCATTTGGGGGGGTTTTATGCCACCTGGGCATTCCATGGCCTCCGAAACTGTGATAGGCAGTAAAGAGTGAAATCAAAAATTTTCACCCTTAGAAATCCTGAAGGCAGTGATTGGTTTTCGGGGTCCCGTACGCGGCTAGGCTCCCAAAAAGTCCCACACATGTGGTATCCCCATACTCAGGAGAAGCAGCTAAATGTATTTTGGGGTGCAATTCCACATATGCCCATGGCCTGTGTGAGCAATATATCATTTAGTGACAACTTTATGAAAAAAAAAAAAAAAAAAAAAAAAAGTGTCACTTTCCCGCAACTTGTGTCAAAATATAAAATATTCCATGGACTCAATATGCCTCTCAGCAAATAGCTTGGGGTGTCTACTTTCCAAAATGGGGTCATTTTGGGGGGTTTTGTGCCACCTGGGCATTCCATGGCCTCCGAAACTGTGATAGGCAGTGAAGAGTGAAAGCAAAAATTTACACCCTTAGAAATCCTGAAGGCGGTGATTGGTTTTCGGGGCCCCGTACGCGGCTAGGCTCCCAAAAAGTCCCACACATGTGGTATCCCCGTACTCAGGAGAAGCAGCTGAATGTATTTTGGGGTGCAATTCCACATAGGCCCATGGCCTGTGTGAGCAATATATCATTTAGTGACAACTTTTTGTAAATATTTTTTTTTTTTTTTTTTTTGTCATTTTTCAATCACTTGGGACAAAAAAAATAAATATTCAATGGGTTCAACATGCCTCTCAGCAATTTCCTTGGGGTGTCTACTTTCCAAAATGGGGTCATTTGAGGGGGTTTTGTACTGCCCTGCCATTTTAGCACCTCAAGAAATGACATAGGCAGTCATAAACTAAAAGCTGTGTAAATTCCAGAAAATGTACCCTAGTTTGTAGACGCTATAACTTTTGCGCAAACCAATAAATATACGCTTATTGACATTTTTTTTACCAAAGACATGTGGCCGAATACATTTTGGCCTAAATGTATGACTAAAATTTAGTTTATTGGATTTTTTTTATAACAAAAAGTAGAAAATATCATTTTTTTTCAAAATTTTCGGTCTTTTTCCGTTTATAGCGCAAAAAATAAAAACCGCAGAGGTGATCAAATACCATCAAAAGAAAGCTCTATTTGTGGGAAGAAAAGGACGCAAATTTCGTTTGGGTACAGCATTGCATGACCGCGCAATTAGCAGTTAAAGCGACGCAGTGCCAAATTGGAAAAAGACCTCTGGTCCTTAGGCAGCATAATGGTCCGGGGGCTCAAGTGGTTAACAAGAACCACGGGAGGACAAGACTAAGTGACTCTCACCTGCGTGACATTTTGCATATCAAAACCATTGCCTTTGAACCAGACCTAGCCTATGTGCTGCAGTCCAGATCTCAGTTTCACCCTTCACATTAGTGCAGGCAAGTTTTTTTTTTTTCAATTGAGATGTAAAATCTCAGTTAAAGCGGAGTTCCAATCATATAAAAGTCAGCAGCTACAAAAAGTGTAGCTGCTGACTTTTATTAATCGGACACTCACACGTCCCATGGTCCAGCGATGTTGGCGAATTAAGCCCTGCTCCTCTCCCCCTCCTCTCTGTGGTGCCTGCATTGTCACTGTGGGCGCCTGGCTTTGGCTTCAGAGCCGGGCATGTACTGCGCATGCACGAGCCGCGCTGCGCACTGTGACTGGCCCGGCAATCATCTGGGACTGGTGACATGTCCCAGATGATTGCTGAGAGGGAGGGGGAGAGGTGAACTTCCTTCCAGTGCTACGGTGCCCTGGGAGGAAGCGGGAGCTGGGTCCCTCTAAAAAGAGAGTATCCCCCCCCAAAAAAAAAATGACATGCCAAATTTGGCATGCCAGGTGGTCAGCTGCACTTAAAGCGGAAGTTACATTTTTGGGTGTCAGTTGGTCTAAATATATTTGGACACCACATGTATACTTGGTGTTATGTTCCTGTTCATATTTTTTTAACTTAAAAGTTGACAGACAGCCTTTATTACCAATAAAATGTAATGTACTTTTACAATGTTCCTGACATATATTTCAGATTCCTGCATTTTTTTTTTCATCTGGCCTTCAGATATGAAAGGCAGAGTGATTTAACACCTGTTTAGATTTGTCATCCATGTGGCTAAATGAAAAGTATGCCGTTTGCAATAAACTTTGCATAAAATAGTTAATTTTAATGGTTCAAAGAATGTCAAGCAAAACGGTCGCCCCTCATGCATGTTCACTTCATCAAATCTGGCCCTCTTTGAAAAAAGTTTAGACACTCCTAGTTTAAATTGACAGATCCCCGTTCTGGCTCTCTGTGAGCAATCGCGGGTGGCAGGAGGACATTGCTGCCACTGGCCTTGCGCATCGGTGCCTCCTATTGCTCTTAAAGTAGCCGATGTACAGCTACGGCAATTTGTGCAGCCGTGCCAAGCTGCCGCAGTATAATGATGGCGGCTGGTCGGCAATCGGTTAAAAATCCTGCATTTAAATTTAGTTGATAACGTGGCAAAAGCATCCTTACAAACTAGAGAGTCATTTTTAGATACACAATTGTATCTACTTTCAAAGTGAGATTGCTTAATTGTAGAGAGTCTAATCAATGAGTGTCATTAGTCACTTGTTACTACCTGACAAAATCAGAAAGGGGGTTTTTCCTAAGACTGGTAAACGCATAAGGTTTTTACTGCTCATCATAGTGAACTGGCCTGGGGCACATAACCAATGATGGATGAAAATTTACAGTTGACATGCATGCTGACAATGCTGCCTTTTCTTCTTAAATGGCCAACTTTTTGACTGGAGTGTCCCTTTAATTTACCATCCGGAGTCCTTAACCATTTAACCCATTTTTAGAACAATAAGACATCATTATTTTCTTATGACATCCAAAAACTTCAACATAACCATTTTTTTTTTTAAGTTTTTAAGTTTCTAGTTATATAGTTTAAAATACATGTTGGGCCTTTGTGCACTAATTTAAGTAAAAAGTGCACAAAGGTCTGCTAAAAGATTGTGACTGACAGGATTTCATTTTCCTGCACTCCAGTAGCACTTCCCTTCATTTAACTATTGGCAGGTTTCATTACCTTACTTTATCTCCTGCTTGTGAATAGTATATTTTTTGACTGTACACAGCAGATATTTGGTCAACTTTTTATACAATATGAGTAACTCAGCTCATGTTGTTGTATGATTTTCAGTCACATAAGCTCAGAAAAACATGTTTACCTGTTTCCCAGATGTATTAACATTTGCTATATTTTCCTTGAAGGAAAATACACAAAAGAAAGGAAAAGATCCAATAGATCGATTTCCTTTTGAAAATAAGTACAATTTATTTTGCATAATTGCTTTAAAAATATCTCCCTGGTATAGTGATAATTTTCAAGCCCCAAACCAGATGAACTATTTTTAAGGGGGTCTGTGAGAATAATTGTGTTTTTATTGCTAATCTCTCATTTTGAGAATACTATTTTTCTTGCTGTCACTCTAAAGCCTTGTACACACGATCAGGTTTTTGGCAGGGAATTGTGTGATGACAGACTGTTTGCCTAAAATCCTACCGATAGTATGCTCCATCAATTGTTGGACAACTTTCCACCAACAAATGTTGGATGGAAGGCTAGTAAATTTTCGTCAGACAACGGTCTGGTGTCAGATTTTCCTATCGTGTGTACACAAGTCTGTCACACAAAAGTCCAAAGTACAAACACACATGCACGGAATCAATGGTCACCAAACACGACATTAGCAGAAGGTGCCCAAAGGGTGGCGCTTGAGAGCTGAAATTCCACGTAGTACGTCACTACGTTCGTGTTTGTTGGCCAACAATTGTGTACCGTTTGTATGCAAGAAAAGTTCACAGCATACATCCTTTGGACAAAAGTCTGGCGCTTTGTCTGCCGAAAATCTGATCATGTGTACGAGTCACTGACACAGAACATGTATAGAAATAAGGAGGTCTAACACATTTCCGACATTTCTTGTTTAAAGTATGTAATTTAAAAATACAATAATTAGACAAAGGCAGACGTATAGCATTTCCAGAAGCAGAATTGCAATATCAGTTCCAATACTGCTCTCATTTTACATTTCACTTTAATACAGTGAGGTTGTTAGAACTTCTGTCAAGTATTAGAGAAAAAGGGGATGGGAGGTAGACATTACTTGTTGCCAATAAATCACTCCATAAATATTGAAATCTAATAAAGTTCTCCAAACAATACAGTAAAATATTTTTACTAAAATTAATTTTAAATTAGATGAGTTCAAATAAAACAATCTAATGGTGTAATGACTAAAAAGTTCCCATCATTTTTCCACCGCCTCCACCCACTGACTCACTCACTGCGCAGGAGATTGCTAATCACTTCAAAAACAAGATTTACACAATCCGTGATGAAATCACCACTCTACAGGTATCTCCCCCAGCTAAGACCCCATGTCAACAGGTACAACCGACACTCCCCTTTTTCAAATCTGCTACTACAGACGAAGTTGCTAAACTCCTTTCTATCGCCCACCCAACCACCTGTCCCCTGGACCCTATTCCCTCTCAAATGCTCCGGTTGCCCTCTGACTACTTCCTATATTCTCTAACCCACAGTTTCAATCTCTCCCTCACCTCTGACACCTTCCCCAATACTCTAAAACATGCACTGGTCACCCCCATACTTAAAAAGTCGTTATTGGACCCTACCAATCTTAACAACCTACACCCTATCTCCTTGCTCCCCTTTTCCTCTAAACTCCTTGAACGCCTGGTTTACAACCAACTGAATGACCACCTCATTAAGAACAACCTTCTTGATCCCCTTCAATCTGGATTTCGCCCTCAACACTCCACAGAAACTGCTCTTCTAAAACTCACAAATAACCTACTAACTGCAAAAACCAACGGACACTATTCTGTACTCCTACTTCTGGACCTTTCAGCTTCTTTGACACAGTTGACCACCCTCCTCAAAAAATTTTACTCCCTCGGTCTTCCTGACTGTGCTCTTCAGTGACTCTCATCCTACCTATCTCAACGCACCTTCAGTGTCACTTACAATTCTACTTCCTCCACCCCTCTTCCCTTTTCCGTCGGGGTCCCCCAAGGAACTGTTCTTGGACCTCTTTTATTTTCAATCTACACCTCTTCCCTGGGTCAGCTGATAGCCTCTCATGGCTTTCAATATCATTTCTACTCTGATGACACAAATCTATCTCTCCACCCCTCAACTCACCCCATCAGTCTCCTCACGTATCACTAACTTACTAACTAACATATTTGTATGGATGTCACACCACTTCCTCAAACTCAACTTGTCCAAAGCCGAGCTTATAATATTTCCTCCCCCACATGCCTCTTCCCCTGACTTGTCTGTCAAGAGCAATGGCACAACCATCCACCCCTCCCCACCTGTCAGGGTGCTAGGTGTTATCCTGGACTCCGAACTCTCCTTTTGGCCCCACATCCAATCACTTTCCAAAGCTTGCCGCCTCAACCTCCGCAACATCTCTAAACTATGTCCCTTTCTAACCAATGAAACCACAAAGCTCCTGATTCACTCCCTGGGTATCTCTTGCCTCGACTACTGCAACTCCCTTCTCATTGGCTTATCTTTAAATAGACTATCCCCCCTTCAGTCCATCATGAATGCTGCTGCCAGCCTCATCCACCTTACAAACCGCTCAGTGTCTGCTACCCCTCTCTGCCAATCCCTCCATTGGCTGCCACTCGCCCAACAAATTAAATTCAAAATACTAACAATAAGTTACAAAGCCATCCACAACTCTGCCTCCAGTTACATCACTAGCCTAGTCTCAAAATACCAACCTAATCACCGTCTCCGTTCCTCCTAAGACCTCCTGCTCTCTAGCTCCCTCATCACCTCCTCCCATATCTGCCTCCAGGACTTCTCCCGAGCCTTGCCCATACTCTGGAATTCCCTACCCCAATCTGTTAGACTGTCTCCAAATTTATCCACCTTTAGGCGATCCCTGAAAACTTTCCTCTTCAGAGAAGCCTATCCTGCCTCCATCTAACAACTGCACTGTTTTCTCCATTAGCTCATCCCCCACAGCTGTTACCCTTTTGTATAACTTGACCCTCCCTCCTAGATTGTAAGCTCTAACGAGCAGGGCCCTCTGATTCCTCCTGTATTGAATTGTATTGTAATTGTACTGTCTGCCCTAATGTTGTAAAGCACTGCGTAAACTGTCGGCGCTATATAAATCCTGTATAATAATAATAATAATAATAATCATTTATATTATTCTTCTAAGTATAGAAAAATCCTTGATCTGCTAATACAGGAAAAGGCACGTACCAGAAACGCATGCCTATCTCACTACAAGGTTTGACAAACACTGCTTGTATTATTTCCAAAAAACAGGTGCATTCCACTTTAAGGCTTCACCTCCACTGCTGTCCAGTGGTTAGATTTCATAGCCAGCATAAACATAACAAAAAAAAACCCATAAAAAAACAAGCTTTCATAGTGTAATATCTTAAACATCCACATTTATTTGACACAAGTAATCAAGGTGCTTACAAAAGCTGTTTAAGCATAAGCCTAAAACCAAGCATATAGTTTTGGCAACAAATAGTGTTGGCAAAGGTATCCAGACAAGCCATTGGACGCCAGCCACTCTAATCCATCCCAGGTCACAAAAAAAGCAAAAATGACAGGACACAGTTCCTATTTACTCCTAGCGTCAGGCATCCTACATGTTTAGATTGTTCTGACTTTATTGTTTGAAAATAATTTTGGTTAGAAATATTTTCATGTATCGTTTGACGGACTTTATTTGATCACAATATTTATGGAATGATTTATTGTGCATGAATTTTCACAAATAATAGTTTATAATTTTGAATCAGTGCTGTATTATTTTTCTATATCACTTAGGGGTTTATATTTATGTATAGCAACTAGTTTTTGATAGAAAAATAAGTTATTTGGTTCACTGTTTTGCAATATAATATTCTCACAATTTATTATATTCAGCACAGAATTGTTTATACAATTACCTGTCTCCACTTCACTTAACAATAAAAAAGTAAATTCAAAAAATCACCCAATGTTGTGATTTTAAGCAGAACTGCGCTGCATCTGAGGGCCACAACAAAAAAGTGCTATTTAATTAGATTTTATTATTCAAAGCAAGCTCATCCATCTATCTGTGTCTCTTTATTTTGTTGAGAAATCACTTTGAAAAACACCTCCTTGCATTTCTGGCCATTGCCATCTTGAGTAAGAGCAGATGATGTATGTAGCATTTATTTCTTGAAATCCATCTGCCCTTAGCTGAGGCATGCAGGTAGGAGGATGTGCTTAGCTAAGAAATTTCATCCTCCCTTCTTGAAGACTCATGGAATGTATAAGAATATACAGGGCCTACCTGACAGGGTTCTTCCAAAAGTTGACATCGTCTACGCCCCAGTCAAGAAGAAAAATGTGTCACTCATAGGTCCACCACATGCTTATGTGCATGGCCAGAGAATGGGTGTCATCAATAAAGTGGGTGCTTCACAGCGTGTGGCTTGTAGAGTGCCATCTTTCCCTCTTTACTTTGCTATGTTTTAGAAAAAATAGGGTCTGGGACTACACTGAAGAGATTGTGGGGGTTAAATTAACCCCATTGCTGGAGTTAGTGGCAATAATTAAAATCATCAGCATTATTGTTGGGACCAATGATGACACCCATCATTAACCCCTAGCAAGTGTTGGTATTTGGGGTAATTTTTGTAGTCAAATAGCTTGTCTCACTTATACACAGAGAAAAAGCAAGTTGTGTTTTATGTATTGCAATTGCAAGTGTAAAAAGAAACAAAAGAATGCAGGAGAATTACTGTAATGTCCTAAAGGGAAACCTATTTCACAATGTATGTATCCACAGCAAGTGTCAAAGGGTTTAGAAGAGTGTCAAAACAATATAGTAGGACTTACAAGAAGAACAGGGAAGAGATTAATTACCTGACTCCATATCACTTTGTTTTCTTCAAGATGTGACTAGTGACCCAGTGACCATATCAACCTTTGCAGCTACATAGAAAAAGTGTTTATGACTAGTGCTCAGGGGATGCCTTTCAGTGCCTGATGCTAGAATCAAATATGTTTGTGGGGATTGAGGGCAAGGTTAAAGCAGTGGCTAATGGAGCAAATGTTTCATAGCATTGCCTCCCTCTTCACAGCAGCCAGGGCACTGGCTGAAGACTGACATCAGCGATTCTGATTTTAGCATATATAATTGTTACACAAGCCACGTTATAATTTTATGTTATTAAAAATCACATTTCCTTTTCAATTCTCAACACTGTAGTTTTCTGTACATTTTAATGCGATATGATAACCTGGAGGCGTTCAGTACACAGTTAGTGTACAGAACGCCTCAAAAAAAAAATTGATTTACTGCTTGTATTTTTGGCTCACTAATTTTGCCAAAAGTCTGCACTAAGATACAAGTCCGATTTTAGGCACCCACTGCAAAAAAAGTGTTGTTGAGAAGCACCTCAATGATTAATCATTTATAAGGGGATGCAGACACTGCAGTTTTCCTCATTAGAACACAGAAAGTGCATTGGCTGAATAATAATGAACCAGAACTTTTTAAACAAAATAAGTATGTGATCTGTCTGGTGAAACAAACAGTTATTTCTTCACAGCAAGAAAAGCTAGGAATGTGATACAAAGTTGTCAAAATAAAATGTACACTGATCACCCAGAGGGAATTGTTTTCTTCTTAAGGAAAGTGGAGGAACTCTTTAAGGTTTAGTCTGAACACAGATTCTATAAAAAAAACTTGGCTGTTTGGATATTTTGACTAATGCCCAAATGTTCAGCAGGAATTCCAGGCCATTTAAACAAAGGAGTTAAGGATAGTTAAAACAATGGCACCACTGCCCTACCCCCCCCCCACCACCACCACCACCACCACCACCACCACCACCACCACTTCTAACTAGGTCCTTCAGTTCTGGTGTGAATTTAAAGGGGACACATGCAATAGAAAAAAACAATGTGAACCTCTCATAAGTGCTATACCAGAACCTTTAGGTCTGGTATGGATTTTAACCACTTGCTGACTGCTGCACGCCGATATATGTCGGCACAATGGCAGCAGTGGGCAAATGGGCGTTACCGTACATCCCTTTTAAGAGCCGGACAATGCAGGCGGTCGCACCGCATACAGCGTGACTGTGCCCGCGGGACCGGTGGACTTGATGGCTGCCGGTCTCCTTGCGATTGTGTCATGGAGCCTCAGAACGGGGAAGTAAACAAGGCACTTCCCTGTTCTGGCTTGTGTCATGACAGAGATCACTGCTCCCTGTCATCAGGAATGGTGATTGCTGTCATGTGACTTGAAGCCCATCCCCCCACAGTTAGAATCACTCCCTAGGACAAACTTAACCCCTTCATTGCCCCCTAGTGGTTAACCCCTTCACTGCCAGTGTCATTTACACAATAATCAGTGCATTTTTATAGCTGTATAAATGACATTGGTCCCAAAATAGTGTCAAAATTGTCCGATGTGTCTGCCATAATGTTGCAGTCCTGATAAAAATCGCAGATCACCGCCATTACTAATAATAAAAATAAAAATGCCATAAAACTATCCCCTATTTTGTAGATGCTATAACTTTTGTGCAAACCAATCAATATTGCGATTTTTTTACCAAAAATATGTAGAAGAATACATATCAGCCAAAACTGAGGAAAAAAATAGTTTTTTTATTTTTTTGGGGGGATATTTATTATAGCAAAAAGTAAAAAATAATATGTTTTTTTCAAAATTGTCGCTCTTTTTTTGTTTATAGCGCAAAAAATAAAAACCACAGAAGTGATCAAATACCCCCAAAAGAAAGCTTTATTTGTGGGAAAAAAAGGACGTCAATTTTGTTTGGGTGCAATGTCACATGACCGCGCAATTGTCAGTTAAAGCGACACAGTGCCGAAAAAGCGCTCTGGTCAGGAAGGGGGTAAAATTTTCCGGGGCTGAAGCGGTTAAGGAAGAATCCCATGAAAAATACTATCCAAAAAAATGTAAACAGTGAAAAAGACACACATAGTTTTCGACAAATTCTTCAACAAAGAAATCCCCAAAAATGTCCACGATGTTCTTTCACAGTTAATAATATCACTCAGCTTTGTAGATTCATGGCATTCATAATGCTCGCCACTAGTGATGAGCCCGATGTTCGAGACGAACGTAAGTTCAACTCGAACATCGGGTGTTCGCCAAACAGCAAACATTATACGGTGTTCGCGGCAAATTCGAAGGCCGCAGAACATCGTTAAAGTCTATGGGACACTAACATGAAAAAAACAAAAGTGCTAATTTTAAAGGCTAAAAGTGCTAATTTTTGCATTGATACATGCCCCAGGGGACATGTATCAATGCAAAAAAAAAGTTTTAAAAACAAACAACATTTTTTCAGGAGCAGTGATTTTAATATTGCTTACATTTTAACAATAAAAATGAAATATTCCTTTAAATATCATGCCTGTGGGATATCCTTAGTATGCCTGTAAAGCAGCGCATTTTTCCCATGTTTAGAACAATACCACAGCAAAATCACATTTCTAAAGGAAAAAATCTGATTCAAAACTGCTCGTGGCTGTAATGAGTTGTTGGGACCCGGCAATATAGATAAAAATCATTGAAAAAATGGCATAGGGACTTGGGTCCTGCCCCAGGGGACATGTATCAATGCAAAAAAAAGTAAAAAAAAAAATCCATACCAGGTCCTTCAGGATATTAAGGGGAACCCTGTGCCAACTTTTTTTTAAAATGGCATAGGGGTCCCCCCCAATCCATACCAGGCCCTTCAGGTCTGGTATAAATTTTAAGGGGAACCCTGAGCCAAAACATTAAAAAACTTGATGTAGGGGTTCCCCCCTAAAATCCATACTAGACCCTTATCCAAGCACGCAACCCGGCAGGCCTCAGGAAAAGGGGGGGATGAGAGAGTGCCCCCCTCCTGAAATGTACCAGGCCATATGCCCTCAACATGGGGAGGGTGCTTTGGGGTCATTGTGCCTTGTGCCTCATCCCCACAACCCTTGCCCGGTGATTGTGAGGCTCTGTGGGCGAGGGTCTTATCAGAATCTGGAAGCCCCCTTTAACAAGGGGACCCCCAGATCCTAGCCTCCCCCTCTGTGAATTGGTAATGGGGTCATTGGTAATTGGTAATGGGGTAATGCTTCTTCCTCCAGTCTTCTTGTCTGACATCTTCCTCCGGCTTCTTCTTCTCCGCTTCGTCCTCCAGACGATCTGCCTCAATGGGAGTCTCCCACTGTGTGACGCTTCTGTTATATAAGAGCTGTCACCTGAACAGAAGCGTCACACAGCAGGAGACTCCCACTGAGGTGGATCGGAGGACGAAGTGGAGAAGAAGAAGCCGGAGGAAGATGCCGGACGAGAAGACCGGAGGAAGAAGCGGAGGAAGATAGAGGAAGAAGCGGGTGAAGAACAAGATGGAGGAAGAAGAAGAACACCAAAGGAAGACCAGAAGAAGATGGAAGAAGAAGCGGGGAAAGAAGACATTAATAAAGCAATAGTCAAAAACCGTCTATTGTCTTTTTTAACATTTTTTACACTTTATTTGTGAAATGGTAGGGGTACATTTGTACCCCATTACCAATTCACTCAGGGTGGGCGGGATCTGGGGGTCCCCTTGTTAAAGGGGGCTTACAGATTCCGATAAGCCTCCCAGCTGCAGACCCCCACAACCACCGTGGTAGGGTTGTGGGGATGAGGCCCTTCTCTCCATCAACATGGGGACAAGTTGCTTTGGGGGGCTACCCCAAAGCACCCTCCCAATGTTGAGGGCATGTGGCCTGGTACGGTTCAGGAGGGGGGGGCGCATTCTCATCCCCCTCTTTTCCTGTGGCCTGCCAGGTTGCGTGCTCGGATAAGGGTCTGGTATGGATTTTTGGGGGGACCTCATGCCATTTTTTTTAAATTTTGGAGCGGGGTTCCCCTTAATATCCATACCAGACCTGAAGGGCCTGGTATGGAATTTGGGGGGACCCCCACGCATTTTTTATTTTAATTTTGGTTCGGGGTTCCCCTGTGGGGGAATCACATGCTGTTTTTATCAATAAACTTTTATGTGTATTGCCGGGACTGACAATTCATTATAGCCGCGAGTAGTTTTAAATGACTTTTTTTCCTTTAGAAATGTCATTTTGCTGTCACACTGTTCTACACACGGGAAACATGCCCCACTTTACAGGCATACTATAGACACCCTCCAGGTACGAAATTTAAAGGAATATTACACTTTTATTGTTTCACTTTTAGCATTATTAAAATCACTGCTCCCCAAAAAACGTCCCTTTTTAAAACTTTTTTTTGCATTGATACATGTCCCCTGGGGCAGGACCCAGGTCCCCAAACACTTTTTATGACAAAAACTTGCATATAAGCCTTTAAAATTAGCACTTTTGATTTCTCCCATAGTTAAAGGGTGTTCCGCAGCTTTCGAATTTGCCGCAAACACCCCAAATTGTTCGCTTTTCAGCAAATGGGCGAGCAGCCAATGTTCGAGTCGAACTCATGTTTGACCCGAACATAAGGCCCATCCCTAGAAGGAAAGCATATGCCTTTTGGCTTCCTTTCTTGGACCCTATGGTTTTTTCTTAATTTTTGCAAGTGGTTGCTCCTTAAAATCCACACCAAACCCAAAGAGGATGATTTACTAAAACCATAGATTTCAAAATCTGGTTCAGTTTTGCATAGAAACCAATCAGCTTCAAGGTTTTTTGTTAAATCCTAATTTAACAAGCTGAGGTTAGAAGTTGATTGACTACCACTATTTAGTAAATTACCCCAAAGAGTCTAGTATAGAATTTGTGGGAGACCTTATGCCGTTTTTGTTTCTTTTGCATGGAGTCCCCCTAAAATTTGTGCCAAACCTGAAGGGCCTAGAATGAATTAGGGGTGGAACCCTTAGGCCATTTTTTTTAAACTATCCCTAGCTCCTTTGCCTACATGGCCAAGGATTTCTGACCATGTAAGTAAATGTGGCCAGTTACTTTACTGGTTGTTAAAGACTAGGCAGTGCACCTGCTGGTTTCCTCAACAAGCACTGACAGCTGGAAGCTGTCATGTAGAATATCAGAAGTAAAACTACTATTATCAATGATGCCAAACAGGTAAATATTCAAGCTTTAGTCTAAACACCTGAACAACCAGAGTAGTGTCCAAATGTGTGTTCAGACTAAACCTTAAAACCTATCCCTCTTGACTACCACTTTGTCTTATGAGACCTTCTCTCCCCCACTACCGCCATGTCTTTTGATAAAATTGCACATACATTTACAGGTGTATCCAAGGATTCCAATAGAGGAAGCACACAACAGAAAATCAGGTAAGCAGATTCCTAACAGCAAGAGTGTTTTAGCAAAGGCTCTTCGGAAATGACAGGCTAAGATAGACTGAGAAACAGGGTACAGGTATGAGCAGTAGCAGCAGGATGGAGACACAGGATGAAAGACAGAAAATATAGCCAGCAAGGTTAACAAATCTAGAATTGTGTGAACTAAGTGGTTTGCATAATAAGTAAGTGAAAAGCATTGCAAGGTAGTGGGAGCAATATAATAGGAGCAAATTCAGATGGATCCTTACCAAAAATTGCTATACAATTTATTTTACCAGTTTGAGATCCTCAAGAACGCATAGCTGCAACTTTTTTAGCCCCTGAGTTTACATTATCAAGTGCTACATACTGTATGCCCTTAGTTATTTAACTCAGTGGAACATATAAAACATTTCCAATATACCTCTCCCTGCCCCATGCAAATTTACTTTTTCCTGGATCCTCTGTGTCCACCTCCATCTGGCTAATTGTGGGTGATACATGGCAGCAAAGTTTTCCCTGTGTGCTTTTAAATAAGGATGCCATGCTGGTGACATATAAAAAAACATGCGGTCAGTGTCCATATACAATATTGTTGTATTTGTTTTTTTGTAATTATGCACTAATTATGGATGTTCACTGTCTTCTGTTTGTTTTTTATTAGTTACAGACAATTTATGTTTGTTACTGAAACCACTAGCCCCTGAAGAAGAGGTTCATTGTTATAAAACTTGAAACGTGTTGGGAATTCCCTGTCCTTTCTTAACATCGACAGAGTCCAGTGATGGTTTGTATAATTTTCAATATCGCACCTCAGTTGTATATGCATCTAATTTTGATTTTATTATGTTACAATCTATGTTTTTGATTTAAAATAAAGTAAAAAAGATATTTTCATAATCGTGTGATCACTAAGGAGTTTCTGCCTCTCAAAGTCCAATAGAGGATTTCTTTTTTCCATGCAAATTTACTTTCTTCGTATTCCCAGAAGCCATAATTGTAGCTAAAACCATGCGTGAAGGCTCAATCAAAGCCAAACTTAGAATGTTGATCTGCCATGTCCATTGATGAAACTGAAATTTCACTTATTTACCTCCACTAGAAATCCAGCGTTTTCACTTAAAAAGGTCATACCTTTACGGTCAGTCAGTCTTGACTTGCATAAGGACTGTTTTGTGTCATGACATATAAGAAGAGGCTTGCATTTATGGCAAAATATTTCCCTATGGCTTTCATCTAACTGTTGCTTTATTTACTAATCAGAAAATAACTTAAAAGCCGGTGACAGGTTAGGGGATACTCTTTGCGGCACATTTATAAACTGCAAAAATGTAATACATTTTGCAACATGATGAATTGCTAATTCAAATTAGCTCTCTATGGACTCATCTCTTAAACATGCTGATTCCTGTCTTCCCTTAAACCTTAATCAATAAATCTCCTGGGGGAATATGCTAGGAATATTAGTGACACAGCATCTTAAAGAAAGACACCAATTCTTTTCAGCAAACTACTGTATATGCAATTAAATATGGTTAACCACTTCAGCCCTGGAAGAATTGGCTGCTCAATGACCAGGCCATTTTTTGCTATATGGCAATGCATTGCTTTAACTGACAATTGCGTGGTTGTGTGACGCTGTACCCAAACAAAATTGACGTTCTTTTTTTCCCACAAATATAGCTTTATTTTGGTGCTTTTTGATCATCTCTGTAGATTTTATTTTTTGCGCTATAAACAAAAAAAGAGCGAAAATTTTGAAAAAAAACAAACTGCTTTTTACTTTTTGCTGTAATAAATAGCCCCATTTTTTTTTAAATCAGATTTTTTCCTCAGTTTAGGCTGATATGTATTGTTCTACATATTTTTGGTAATAAAAATTGCAAAAAGCGCATATTGATTGGTTTGCGCAAAAGTTTTTGCATCTACACAATAGAGGATAGATTTATGACATTTTCATTACTATTTTTTTTTTACTAGTAATGGCGGCGATCTGCAATTTTTATTGGGACTGTGACATTATGGCAGACATATCGGACATTTTTGACACATTTTTGGGACCATTGGCATTTATACAGCTATCAGTGCTATAAAAATGCACTGATTACTGTGTAAATGTCACTGGCAGGGAAGGGGTTAACACTAGGGGGCGATCAAGGGGTTAACTGTGTTCCCTATGTGTTTGTGTTCTAACTATGGGGGATGGGACTGACTATAGGAGATAAGAGATAATGGTCCCCAGCTCGTAGGAACTCACAATCTCTCTCTCTCCTCACAGAACTGGGATGTGTGTGTTTACACACACACACGTCCCTGTTCTGCCTCCCATGCCCGCGATCGCTTGTGGCCGGTGATCATTGTGACCGCCGGTTACGAGCATCAGCACCCCCACTGTGCAGTGGGCACGCACGCACACCTGCTATCCCGCTTAAAGGGACCAAAGTACAGCTACGACGGTTCATGAGATCGTGCCGACCTGCCGCAGTATAATGATGATGGCTGGTTGGCAAGTGGTTAAAGAATAATCTCTTTCAAAAAGTCTTTACTTCAGGGTGTTGTTCTCTACATCACAGCTACTGGAGTTCTCTTGAAATTCCCAATCAGTTTTAGGAGAACTGGCCTCTCTTGCCAATGTGATTGCTTGCTTGGCATCCCCATATATTCTTAAGTGCATTCATACAGAGGACATTACTGTTTTAATTGTGCACATTACACATTTAAATTATGGTTATAGGCTTAATTGATGATTTGGTGGAGCTAGAATTTTTTAACTGCTTATGCACAATTACACCCTTACTAAAAGAAAAGTTGCTTCAGATTTCTCAAAAAAAGTCTGCAATGAAGAGCAGTTAAACAAGTTGTGGGGCTAAAAAACTAGGTGGGCATGTGTGCATTGGCAATGAATTGAGATTTAAAACTTTCTAGTTCTAGGAAAATTCAATTAACGTGATACTGCAGTTTTATGGACAGTCTGTTGAGCTTTGTTACATACTGGCTAATGGCAATTTTTTGGGGAGTCCAGTAGCCATGGGGCTCAGCAATAACTACTGTCTACAACAACACCCAATGTGGAATTTTAGATATTCTCATTCCATTTGTCACAATATGCAATGTATATAACAAACTGAAAATGCAACAGTGAGAGTGGAATCTTCCTATGACTGCTGTGGCAGTTGCACAGACATAAAGTATGCCAAAGGGCTAAGGTTTCAAGTCAAAAGATAAAGCCAAATATTAAATTCTAGAGTCTCCAAATGATATTAAAAAACATTACTCGGTTTATCTCTCTGTCAAGTATAAAAAGCTAAAATATTAATTTTGGGTTAATTGATCCATATACATGCCCGTATACTCCTCTAGACATATCCTAGTTTATGTGCATTTGCAAAAGTATGGTCTCAATTAAGATGTGTATATCTCTTTTATTATTTAATTTATGCAACAGAGAGCCCCTCACCCCCACACACACACACTTCTGAATACTAATGGACCAGAAAGAAGCTTACATCCTTAGCAAATTCATCTCTAAGTTGTGTGTGCTATAAATATAAATAAACAACAAAAACATTTCTAAAAATGGGAAAGAATAGCACTTATGTAACAGTACTGACCCTGGCATTTTACATCCCAATTTCAGAAAATAAAGTCAAAATAGTAAAGGAACTGGAAAAATGTTGAACGAATAGCTAAAACAGAACTGAGTGCTCTCCTTTTACCCTTTAACCTACAATTGCTTTCACTTTTCATACTGGTGACACACTTCAAGGCCAAACAATAGAAAACATTGCAATCTACAACAGCACGTTGACTGTTTATGGAATGTATTTATTCATTTATTTTATTCTTGAGCAATGTAATATGCTTTAAGGCTAATTTTGAGAACGCTTTTATTTATTTTTTTCCATAAGTGTTTTTATTAAAGGTGAATAAGACATACAAAGATATAGCATTTTACAAATGTTGTCAAATGTTTCTACAATTAGCACATGAAGGCAAAATAATGAAATTGTGTAAACATTTTGATGATAGCTCAGCATCTAGAAGTATTGCTCCACATATGCAGTTACATTAACTGATTATTTTTTATACCAATCTTTATGTTATGTTAGGTTTTATGAATGTTATTTTTATTTGTTGTTTATTTAGCGCTGGTAGATTTTCAATCTACTGCTTATAGGTAAATTTAGTGGGTTATCTGTTTATACATAGTCAGATTTGCCTCTGTTCCAGCTTGGCTGAGTTGCATGTAGTTTCACACTGTGCCTGTGGGTGTCGTTGTCACCATGGGTCGGTGTTGGAAAGGCAACACGTTGAAGCGTATGTGTGCTCCTCTGTTCCGGAGATAACTCAGTGGAGGTGGTCCTCCGAGTTGCATTCTGGGAGAGGGTATTTATGGGACAGACGCCATGTTTTAGGGTTCGTCTTTCGTTCCACCTGCTGGCCCTCCTGGCCGACAGGTATGTGCTAGGATTACTACCTCGTGGTCCTCCGACCAGGAGGCCCACATCGCTGCAGCGTGTGGGTGGGCCCAGAAGCCTGTCTGGGGCCTACCACAGCGGCAAGGGAATGGTCCTGGGCTGTCTGTCTTACGGGAAGAAGCTGGACAACTGAGAAGATCGCAGGGGAGGACCCATTATGGAAGGATGATGCAGAGTGCTGGTCTGGAGAGGGGCCTGGTGACTCAGTTGGAAGACGCATCCTAAAATAATCCTATCGCATAGTACTGCCGGGTCGGCTTAAAGGTTCTAGTGCTGTGTTTGCTGTTCATCGTAAACCATTACATCCTGTGGCAGAGGATTGTACGGGTTTTGTTCCAATCAAGTCTGTGGCAGAGACTTTTGTTCGTGCTGCGTACTGGCTGCTAGGTTAGTGAGAGAAACCTATCCAGGCGGGCAAAGATTCAACTCTAAAAAGAGAGTACATTCATCTACAAGCTTTCAATTACTAATACTACACTAAGAAAAGGTATTTGAACTTCCCTGCAACTCTTCTTCCACCTCTTTCCTGCTACTTCCTTCAATTTACGTTTATTAAAGCATTGGAAAAGATACTCAAGTGTCCGGTGCCTACATTGTCTGGTATTAAACTCAACGGGACCCTAGACCCGGTTCTGGTGAAATAGAGGTAATGAAGGTGATGGTAACAACCCGCTTTAAACCAGCAGCTCCACTGAGAGTTATTGCTACACTTATTTATTTTTGGCAAAATTGTAGGTTGTTCTTGTAGGTGTAGCATGTAGCTCAAGAAATGGTATATAGGTAGGGAGGTGGATCGGGGGATATGAAGGGAAGAAAGGGAAGGTAAAAAGGAGGGGGGGAGTTCCAGACTCCCCTCTCTCTCAAGCTACGCTGAAACAGATCAATATAAAACTAGTTTGGGTTGAGAGCATAAGAAGTGGCTATGTTGGTCCCGGTTCTCCAAGAGGATCATAAATGGGACCAGGACTGGAAGCAATAGGTAAATTGTTAAATTTTTTTTTATTTTCAGCAAGTGTATTGAGGTGAGAAGACCTCATCCGTCCTTTGCTTGATATGCCTCTGTTGTTTTGAAGCGTTGCCAGCTGTACCATGTTGATGTAAATTTGGGTATCTTTTCGCGGGAGATACTGATGAGTTCTTCAATTTTTTTCTATATTGTTGATTCTACGATACCACTCCTCTTTCATTGGGGCATTTAGAGAGTGCCAATGGCATGGGATGCAGTGTCTTGCTGCGTTTATCATGAACATTGTCAATGATTTAAGATATCGCCTTTTGGGAATGGTGGTATGGTGGAGCAAGTATACTGCAGGAGAGTATTCTAACACTTTTATTATGTTTTGTACTAGGTGCAGAGAGCAAAGGGGGTTTGAGGACTCGGCTGGAAGTGATGAAGTGAGGGGTATGCCATGCTTTGGTGTGAGAGGTACTTCAAGGTAATTTTTCATCGACTCCAGGCAGGTAAAACATGCACAAATGAATAAAGCTCTAATCATAATAAATTGTTAATACTTTTTGTTAAATTGTTAATACTTTAATAATGTTAATATTTTTATTGCAAGTAATGTAACTACCTGGATTTGGAGTCCCCTCCCTTGCCGGACAGGACAAGGCTCTGTGTAAGAGCTGTGTAAGATTGGATAGACAAAAATACAAATCCTATAGCAGATAAAGCAGTTAACATACATATCTCATATGTGTATGTGGTTATTTGTCTGAAGTTCTGCTTTTAGGTGACCTCACATATAGGCTATATGATCTACTAATTCTTGATCCTCTTCAAATTATTAGAGGTAGCCTGCATAATTAGCACTAACTTATTTTTAACCATGCAAGCTCCTAAGCTGGAATCCTATATTTCCAGTGGAGCCCTTGATCTGGAACACACATGCAGGAGAGAAGTTTAGATTTTTAAGATTTCAATGGCTGCATGCTAGACAATGGTTTACTATGAAATTAAGCCACTATCAATATGACTTAATTGTCATTCCTCTTGTATGAACTGCTTTAAAACAGCAGTGCTCTAAAGCTGGCCATGCATATAACTGGCTCACAATTGATCCATGTATGGCTGTTCCTGTTTGATCGATGGATCTACTTTCCATGTAAAGTCCTGTTGGTAAATTTTCAATTGATCAGCACATGCAGCCATTGAGCTGCAGTGCTTATCAGTATATTCTGATGGTGGGGAAGTCACACTGTTAGAATACAATGACACATTGGGGAGGATTCCCACATCCACAATGAACGTATGGATAGGGGAATCAAGTCAGTTTTTTTCATTCAGCTTTTTGGCTGAATGAAAAAAAAACTGTGCCATGTATGGCCAGCTTAAAGGGGTTATAAAGTATAAAAGTTTTTTACCTTAATGCATTCCTTGCATTAAGGTAAAAAATGTTTAGGTGGCAGCTTCCCCCTCAGCCCCCCTTTATTTACCTGAGACCCCTGTCGATCCAGCGCTGTGCACATCTGCAGATCTTTACTCCTCTCCCTTCCAGGTCTCCCTGGCTTTGCTGGGGCACAGAGAGCCATTGGCGAGGGAGCAGGGGGTGGGCCGGATCCTGCTGTCTGTGTCAATGAATGCAGCAGAGGGACTCGGGTGCGAGCATGCACGAGTGTCCCCATGGGAAGCAGGAGCCAGGAGCACCTGCGGGGGACCCAAAAACATGAGGTTCCCGTCCGCTCTGTGCGATTCTATTGCACAGGGTAAGCAAATATAGACATGTTTGTTATTTATATATTTTATTATTTACCTTTACAACCCCTTTAAGTTGTTTACCAAAAATTAAAGTTGGATTAGAATGATAGCTCTGCAGCCTACACAATTAAAAACAGGTCAGTAATGGCAGCTTCAATATTTCTATATTTACTGAATGCCATTAAGGGTAGTTTTATACTCATTGTGCATTTAAATGTGCAAAGCAAATATTAAACATTGAATATTAAACCTGAATTATTTAGTAACATTCAGTTTTAGTTTTTTCTTAGCTGGCAATGGGAGTTGGAGAATGTAGTAAGTGTTTTTAAATATAAAAATATATAAATGATAAAAATAGCTACACCCCTTATTTGCACATACATGGCAGGCAGTAAGTGTGATGACCCCCTGCCATTCTGCTTCTGACCACCATATCTTTCAGCAAAGGAGGGGTTGAGGTGCCCCACCTAAGAAAAAAAAAAAGAACCATAGCCAGTGCATGTTGCTGATGGAAACCGCATCAAATAGTAAGTGCCCATGTGTGTGAGGGGTTCTGTGCAATATACCATCCAACCTGCATTGGGACAATTCTTAAATATACACTTAGTGTTAAAGGGCATGTGGGTTAATATCATTGTGGCAAGGGACCATACACTGGTTTCTTTGTCACTGGGATAAAAGCCTACATTCCTGTTTTGCTAAGCTTTGGTTGGAGGTAGAATGTAATGTTATTAAACACTAATTGAACTGTCAATTTAAATGTGATGAATATATTTTAGGGGCATCAAATGCAAAATATGTCAAGGGCCTTTTTACTTACTTCAGAAATCAGCCACAGACTCAGTAGAAAAGTATTTTCCATGCCACCATGCTGTAGCAAAGGACTCTTACATTCTGTGTGGAAGCAGTGGTCCCTCTACAGAGGTTCAACACACCCCTTGAGGAGATAGGTGTATAGCTGCGCAATCAGCAAAGCCCATGGTTCCTGATGATTGGAAAATTCTAGGTCTGACTCAGCAGGGGATGAGTTGGACACCCGAAGAGACACCACTGCTTCCAAACAGAAAGCAAGGGTCTTTGTTTGCAGAGGGAGGCAGGGGACTTTTCTACTCAGTAAATGGATGATTTCTATAAAAAAAAAGTAAGATTTTTTCTAATGCATTTGAGATGTACTTTAACTGATTTAAAATGAAAGTTCATTTGGACTACAAAAGTAACCTTCGTGTGTGGTGATTTTCCACTTAAGACTGGCATATTTCTAAATGAAATAAATGTTTTTAGTAAGCCCTAGTTCACACCAGTGTGACTTGTCATGAGACAATTAAAAATTAAAAAACAGTTAAAAATTGCATGACAAGTCGCAACCCATTTGTGGCAACTGAACTATGAAAATCGTTGTGACTCAAGTTGCAGTACCTTTGAACCATTTCTGTGCAATTTCATGTGCAACTTGCATTGAAATCTGGGTAAATAATGTTGCACAGATGTCAGCAAGCCACACATGAAATCGCACTGATCGTCAGATTTGAAATTGCACTGAAGTAGTGTGATTTCAAAGCTGCACTGATGTGAATCAGGGTTAAATGTTACAGAAAGCATCTCTCATTAAAAAATAGACGTTGTTTGAACATTGGCAAGTGTAATAGTGAATCTGACCAGCATATATGTGACTGTGTGTAGAATGTCTTGGATATCACTGTATTATACCATTGATAAAGAATAATAAAAGGATGACCAGCTCATTCATTTGTAATTCTTATTATGCTTTAAATCTAAAGGAATCAGCTACATGTGTTGAATACAGTGTAGGCATCTGTCAGGATGTATTCATTTAATCATTTTGTAGATAAGGAGGGTTGCTTATTTGAATCAAATCTAGTAGTAAGTAAAACAAATGGACAATAAAAATAGATATGCAACTCTGTGCAGGTCTGTGAAATTCTGCAAACCTTATTTTATACCTGTGTTCTATTCCATTCTCCCATAAACAAGGTCTTTCATAACATTCAGACTGGTATCTAAGCTTATTTGCAATAATTGCACCTTCCATCTACATGGACGTTTGCAGTGGAACTTTGCAGCAATATGATTAACTACACAAATACATATTGTCAGTTTGCAGTAAATGCACCCTTGGTACTCATACAGAGAAAGGAGGATAATAATATATCTGCAACACTAGATGGCTCTGTGTGACCACTATTGAATCAAAAAGGAAATGCTGCAGTTCAGTGTACTTGTTAGAGACAAATGACTATGAAAAATCCACATGGCCAGCAGTTTGTCTGATCCATTTTTGTGATTTTGCTTGGCAATCTGCTTGTGTTTTTCTTACTGTATTGATTTTTTTTTTTTAATGCTAGTATTATTCCATATACTGCATTTTAACAAATTAACTGATTACTTTATATAAGTGTGGAAAAAAAAACGTATTATCCCCAACTCTGAAAAAGTAAATAGTGAATTTTAAAGAAGTTCACTACTGCTATAGATGTAGCTTTGCTTCCCCAAGTTTAACTCTAGTTGTTTTTTTGTTTTTTTTCTTTTTAAACTATAAGAGAAGCTCATGTGAAGCAATGAAAACATAACATTGTGGGAATTTTGTGCATATTTCCTTTTAAGTTTTACCATTATGTGAATGGTAAGGTGTTTATTGGATTGAGTCTTATAGATCAGCTAATATCAAATCCAATATTTGCAGATATTTTCTAATCTTTATGATCCAGAACAGATCGTGATGTGTTCCAACAGTTAGCTTACAGTTTTTATAGTATATTTATTCATCATTTCTTTTAAAAGGTTGCGTTTATAGAGGGTAATATTTAGATTTATATCTGTTTAATTTAGAATATTACTGAAAAAAAAAAACAATTTACATCTTGGTGCACAGAAAACAAAGGCAATTAATTAAATCATATCGTAACTATTTTAGAACAAAGTTTGCAATATTCCATTATTATTTTCCTCCAAAGAGTAATATTTATAGCAGTCATTGACAGGCATGAATGGTAGGGCTTAGTTAATCAGACTGTTATTTAGTATATTACACCTTGGAAGCATATTTGTGTGCGATAATAGTGTCCTTCTTAGAGAGTGTTCTCCTGGCAGACACTTTAACACATTTATATTCAGCAAGGAAACAATTGTAAAGCTGGATAGTGTTCTCATAATACTTTGAAGCTTTGAGATGCATTCCAGCTCACATGCATCTGTGACTTGGTTAGTAAATGTGTGTCTTCCAGCTGTCTAAGAATATACCTCAGTGAAGCACAGGTAAAATATTTTATCAACAGTTCTTATCTAGAATAGAGTTTATAACTCCATTTCACCTTGACAGAAGGTGACTAACATATTCAGCAAATCTTTCAAACAGCTAAAGAAGTCAATAATTTTAATTACAAACCACAATCATCAGCACTATTTTCTGAAAAGAGGGCTGCCTAAGTTGTCAGAAAAAGCTAGGAAAAATATAGTACAGACTCTAAATGTACTTATCAAATTTCTTTATGAACCCAAATTAATCTCCTACTAGAAAACAATGACAGTGCTTTACAGGCATCTCTAATACCCTATGTTGAAATTCACTAGTAAATTAACAAATCCATATTTTAAGATTGCCAGCCAAAGCAATTATTCACTTCAAGAGCCTAAGGAGCAGTTCAGTGGAAAATTATTATACAAGTTTAGAGTTAAAGATGACATCAGCATGCACCAGGATAATCATGAGTGCATTAAAAGCATGAGTAGTAGAGCTCTGGTGGATTTCAGGACCACTGTGCTGTGGACAGAGCTACCCTAGATCAAATAACTTGTAGCCTGTAATGGATCAGATATTTTCCAATGAAGTTCAAAAGTATGTATAAGCTGTCTTATGACAGAATTATCTCTTTTATCAAAATAATTTGCACACATGGGACATACAATGCACACCCAATAAAAAAAGGTGAATTGTGCTCGATTGTTATAAGTTACTGCACTCTACAAAGCTCTGTGCTACCCAATTAATAATTCTGAAAATGCATCATTAGAAGCAACAGAATTCATACAATGACCATTTACTTACCCAAGATATTTCCAATAAGAGCAATAATAAATACTGCAATATATCCAGCAATAAGCACCCATTCGTATTCCTTTGGGTGTAGATATTCCCTCCAAAGAAAGCGTAGAAACTCATCATCATAATCAGAAGATGGGTTCAGAAGTGGTTCCTGTGTCACATTTGTTTCCAGTGCAGACCTATTCCTATACAGATAATCATCAACTTTAGTTCCTGGCATTCTTCCAGAGCTTGATTGCTTCAGATATAACGCATAAAGAGCTATAAATTCCAGTGGATGAATCAACTTATATAGGTGCACACAAAAGCATCCTTTTATGGATATCAGAATCCATGCCAAAACAAAATGCTGCAGAAGTAGGATGGGGTTAAAGTTAAAGGCATACAACTCTTTTCCTGTAGTTTTCCTTTACAAATGTCGTTACTTTACTTAACATTTTTATCCCCTTGGCTTGAATAAAACAGAATAAGCATAGAGGGAGAGTAGAATAGCGTGCTTCAATCTCAGTGTTTGAATCCATGTCACTGGGTCCTGTGCAGAAGTGCTCACTCCCCCTGCAGTTCCTCCCCCTCCATCCTTACGGTTTAGAGCTTGGCTGCCTGTTGTGTACTACACAGAAAAGATCATTGATTCTCTCTATGAATGGTATAATTCATGCTAGCAGCTCAGTTCAACTGCAATCATCATGCAATTAATTTTCATCCAGGTTAGCTAATCGGTAACTCACGTCTAATAACTGTTTTACCCAGTCTGTTTGAAGGGTTATTTTTTTGCAGTCCCAGCTCTAGAACAACTACCCTGTTCCAGTTCCCAAAACTGCTGCCAGTGCACTGTGCTCCTTGATTTGTGTGTTGCAGATTGCAGAGAACTGAGGCAGTGTGCCTGTGATAAGGCTTTTTGTGACTGGGAGCTCTGCAAGTAGAATGAGTTATTGCGAGTAGAAAGTTATTTGGAAATTACTGTGTTATTGTCAGGGTTAAAGTGTAGAAAGGAAATCATGACAATGCAATGTAGTGGACCTTATTGATGTGTGCAAATTATAATAAAGCTTTCAGTATGAATGTACTGTATGCACTCACTTAAAAAACAAGATACATCTTTATTTTTTTAAGAGTGTTTAATAAGGTACTTTGTTTAGTGTAAAGCAGAACCTTGACAAATTACTGAAGGTGGGGCTGACAGCTGTGTAAAGATACCAAGTCACTTCTGTCAGTGTACCCTGCCGTGCAGCTGTGCTTCTGACTGCCACTCATACTGCACTGCAGGACACAGTAGTGACATAAGTGCTAGCAGAAAGAACCATTTAGCGCATCAGAAAACTAGGCACCCAGCATACCATGAAGCATGTTCGATATGAATATTCTGACAGAGGCTTAAAGTGCTTGAAGACAGTGTGGTTGATTTACTAAAGGTAAAAATGCTGTTTACTTTGTGAGACCTTCTTGAATTAACAAAGATATAGGGGTTGATTTGCTAACAGCGTAGGCTGTTCACTTTGCAAGTGAATTTACCCTTAGTTTAAAAAATACAGTGAAAATTCAGATTGCAAATAATATCCAAACAAGAGTGAGGTTGATTCACTAAAACTGGAGAGTGCAAAATCTGGTGCAGCTCTGCATAGAAACCAATCAGCTTCCAGGATTTATTGTCAAAGCTTAATTGAACAAGCTGAAGCTAGAAACGTGGCCATGCCTTCGAAAAACGTTCTGATTGGCCAGACAGCGGTGGGTGGCTCCCCAGTTTGACAGCTCTGCACCACTCCCACACAAAGACACACAGCCAGTGTCTCCCGAGGCTTACCCAGGCTTTTAGCTGAGGCTGACATACAGTGCTCGTGGATCCTTCCATACAGACTTCCCGGCGGTGCTCCTGTGATCCTATAACACTGAATGTGGAAGTTCCCTCTCACTTTAGCACTCTGTAAGTGCACCCACATTGTTCATGCAAGTGTCTAGTGTTTTTACACTAGAAACAGCACATTTACTTCATTCTTCCTCTTAATCCAGACCACTATATAAATTGGCTAGCTCAGTAAGGTCCTATGCTTCACTCTGGAGACCTAAGATACGTCCCCATGTGCAAAAAAAGCACCTCTCTCTACTTTTAGGTCCTCGCCTATCTGGCTATCCAGCTAGGCATTCACCTTTCCCTGTTCTTCCCTTTTTGTATTGCGGCTAAAATCTTGCAAGTTATGAGATTTTCCTTTGACTCCATTTTGGCGTCTAAGTGCATCCAAACCTTAGTGGCCCTTTAAACTGCATGTGGGTCTCTGATTAAACGTGTGTTTTACAAGACTCCAGCAAAAAACTTCACAGCGATAAGTTCCATACTTAGATCCATGTTGGTATACTATCTGTGAAGGCTTTGTTCTGCTATTTTCTCATCCTCTCCACCCCTTCCTCCCTCGAACATTTTCCCGCCCTCCTTTTTAGGTGGTATTTCTCTGCCACGGCGGTGCTGCACCTGAACATGACATTTTTTTCATCCTATTTTTGCTCTTTCAACGCCTCCCTGGGCGTTGCTGTCTCCTTCTTCTCTGTTGAGCATATAATCTCTGGTGTTTGAAACGTTTAACACATGAGATTGTTCGTATTCACTTGGAAGCTTTCAGCCCATTTCTTTTTTCCCTGAAGAAGACCCTCACCTCACCTGTCGAAACGCGTTGAATTTTATCTGTCTTTTTGACAGCTGGTTTGGGCCTCTTCCAATATTCATGTTTTCATCTTGTGTCCAGATTATCTCATTGTTATCATGTGTTTTAGTTTTTGATGTATAAATTTATTTATCTTTTGTAATAAATTTTCACTATTTGACTTCATTTTCATTTTTTGAGTGTTCATGGTCCTTCAAAGTCCCATTTTTGAGGAAATTCTCTTTTACATATTGTACCAGGGATGTGGACCTGAACCTCTTTCCTTTCCCAATCAATTAGTCTAAATTGTTTCTGTCCTAGTGTTTTTACTTTACATACTGAATACATTTTTATGCTGCTTAAGGATTGGCTTGGTGCTTCTCTCTCTTCTCTTTGAAGTTAGAAGCATATTGGCTTCCATGCACAGCTGCACCAAATTTTGCACTCTCCAGTTTTAGTAAATCAACCCCGGTATGTTAGCTTGTGCATAATTTGATAGTAGGCAGAGCTTTACCTCAATCACTGAGGTAAAGATAAATTCTCTTTCAAAGTGAAAATTCATTTGCAAAGGATCAATCCCAGAGAGGCAAGTATTCAGAGGTTTCTTTTTCAGGGCACAGTGTTGCTTGAATATTAATTAATTAATTAATGTAAGCTACCACTGCTAACATGCTTTTTAAAAGTGCAGTGTTTAGGGTTGTCATTCTGATCCACGCTTCATGACCTAATGAGTAAGCAGCACAAGAGTTGAGACTTCACTGGCTGCATGCTAGTTTCTAGTAAGTGTCTTACTATGTACTGAAGTGAGAATCAAGATGTGAGTCTTGGAGTCATCATTAAAAGTCAGGTATGGCAGCTGTCATATTTTTTGTTCTCATAGGTTCATTTTGACTGTCATTTTATTGTTATGTGGTCTTTATTCAGTTTTAAATTATCCACTTTTCTGTATAACCTTGAAATAAATTACAATTTACAATTATTTATGTTTTTATTTAATTGTTTGCAGCAGGTTTGGCACTTAACTACTGTTAACACAGTATCCTGCTAAATAACTTTGATTTACCTTCAAATTTACCTTTTACTACTAGTTTATCAGTCTTGAAAATAAAAACAGTAAGTACTCATTTTTCTTTTTCAAAATTTGCCATGTGATTTCTGCTTTCCAGAATCTAATAATATCAGTTTTGGATAGCTGAGCTTAGGTAGAATAGTGCCTGTTACCCACACAGTGCAGGGAATAATTTATTAGATCAGAACTTCAGTGAAAACCTCAATATGGTGTACAAACATTCAGCAATGTTATAGCAGTTTCCTCAATCTGTGACAAATTTTGACCATAAAAATAAGAGAATGGATCTAGGCAGCTTACCACCAACAGTTATTGGGGATGAGCAGTTGGTTCAGACCAAACCTGGACTGCTTGGATGTCTGGACAAATGCCCAAACTTTTGCCTGTTCAGTCCCCCGTTAGCAAGGAGCTGAACATTATCAAGTTCTACCACTTCTATATATGACAGCTTAGTGTTGTTAATGGTTCAGAGGAAAGCAGCAGGTACTGGCACCACCTGCATCCCTAGCAACTGACATCATCACTATCACATTTGCTCACCTTGCCAAGAATACCCTGCCATGGGGGAGGTTTCTAGGGCCCTTTTCTATTCTTAAAGCAGTCTTCCAGGTTTCGGTAAGCCCTCCACCTGCAGACCCCAACAATCACTGGATCAAGATTGTGGGGAAGAGTGCTCTGAAGACATGTGGCCTGGAATGGTTCAGGAACAGGACTGTACACTTCCAGGCATGCAGACTTCATGCTCAGATTAAGGGTTTGGTATGGACTTCCTGGAAGACCTCAGGTTGAGCACCCTGAGGCTATACAACTGCAACTGAAAGTTGCTGACCTGGAGAACCGCTCCAGGTATAATAACATTAAAGTCAGGGGGTTACCAGAAGCTATCACCTCAGCTGAGATAGTGCCATATCTACACCAACTATTCCGCAAATTGCTTCCAACACTTATGCCACAGAATATACTTATTGACCAGGCCCACAGAATCCACAAGCTACAGCATCTACCTTCTGCCCTTCCTAGGGATATTCTGGCCCAAGTCCAATTTTTGCATACTAAGGAGCAGGTCATGCGAGCTACTAGATCCATGCATTCTCTGCCCTTCTCTAAACTAGCAGTCTTTAACAAAATCTCTGCAGCCACCTTGCAAGCACGCAAGGTCTTCACACCAGTCACATCAGTTCTCATGGAGCACAAAATCACCTATAAATGGGGGTGCCTAATAAAGTTGCTGGTCACATATCAAAATCAACAAATTTCTACCCTGACCCCCAAAGATGGAATCAAGACATTGCACAACTGGGGTTTAACCTCGCGTCCTTCACTGATAACTCCCATACCTAAGCCGTCATCTAAAATCATCTAAATTGGGAAATGCGAGATTCATTTTAAGTCTTCAGTTGACCTGACCACTTATTTTTTTTCTGGTACAAGAATGGAAAGTAATTGCTGGTTGTTACACACTGAAGGAGTGGATGCTAAGATGGTGATACCCCAACACCCCACTGCTATAGTGTGCAATGGACACAGCTTCTCTTTTTTTTTGTATTCCTTTTATTTTTTATTTTAATACAGAAGGCATTTATAAAGCGATGTCTTCATAGTAAAACTGGGTTTAAAGAACATTGTAATACTCATCTACATATTAATAACAACACCCTTAATCCTAATTCCTGTGTTAAATGCATTCTAAGTGCATGACATGTGTAATTATATATTTGTCCCCTGAGGGTGTCAAAGTATATCCATTGCTAGCAGTATTATCTCTCTTATCTGTAACTACATCAGAGCAACCAAAGAGACCAGGTCTTCCCAGTCACCTCAACTTGTTTTCTGTTTAGTGCATATGGTATGGGGAGGATGGGCAGACCACAAAGTCCGCCCCCCACCCCATATCCCCCATCTGGTATATCAGGTATAAAGGGAAAGAAAAAAAAGAAAGAGTAGAGAAGAATAGAAAAGAAAGGGAGTGAGTATAAGAGCCTGTTAGAAGAGGGGGTGGGAAACCACCGGCTACCCTCTCCGCTCACTACCGAGTGCATCCTATGAAACTCCCAATCCAGAACGCTTTTGAATCGTGTCATCGAGATAGATCAAGAGTAATGGGACATAAGTTAAGTAGTGTTTTGTATCAGCTCCTGATATTGCTGAGAAGTTCGATATTCAAACCAATTAGCCCATGTTGCAGTAAACTTGGAGATTCTGTCTTGAGTGATGTGTATCAGATCCTCCATCATTGCTATTCGATTAATGCGTGATACCCATTCTGAAGGGGGGGATTTAGACCGCCAAACCGGGAGACAGAGCCTGGCTGCATTGATCATGTGCATAGCCAATGACCTATAGTACCTTTTTGAAGATATTTTGGAAAGGTTAAGGAGGTACTGTGCTGGTGAAAATTCCAATGGGAGAGAGGAGATCATAGTCATAATGTCGTCCACCCTTTGCCAGTAAGGCTGGATCATTGGGCACTTCCACCATATATGGAGAAAGGTGCCCAACTCTTGTTCGCATCTCCAGCATCGATCTGATACTATCGGAATAAATTTGTGAAGTATTATACCATCTCGTTTTAATTTTATACCCATTTTCTTGAGTGTGTACATTCAGAGAGCCCTTATGAATGTATAAATAAACACGGTCCCAACTGGTGTCCTCGATAGTCATGTTCAGCTCAGTGTCCCAGAACATATGCTCCGAGTGCAAAGAGGCATATGATTCCTTGAACATGGAAGCGTAGAGCACCGAGATCACATGACTCTGGGGAAACGAGCTAGAACACAGCGACTCAAAAACAGTAGGAGGCTTTGTGAAGCTATCTCTGCTAGCCACATTGTTTAAGTAGTGTTTAAGTTGCATGTAGACCCAAAAAGGAAAAGATTTAGTGTTGGATAATGCTGCGAGTTCTCCTTGCCGGAGGAACCTACCCCTCGAGTAAAAGTGTTTAGCCTGCATTTCTGCGTATGGCCACTCCAGTGACAAGAAAGCTTTGGCCATTCCTGGGGGAAAATCTGGGTTACCCTTAATAGGGGTGATTGCACATTCTTTGTCTGATATTGTTTGAATTTTGCAGGCCCTATCAAATGCCTGAAGTGTCGCCCCAATAAGCGGATGCGTGTGTATAAGAGGTGTTCTGTGGTTTCTAGAAAACCAGGAGATTAAACGAAGCTCCACTTCCGAAATCAACTGTTTGAGCAGCACCCATCCCTTACATCGCGCATGTAATCTCCAGTCAACCACCCTGGCTAGATGGACAGCGCAATAGTACCTCTGGAGATCTGGCAAACCAATGCCACCCCCAGATTCTGTTAGGACCAGCTTCGCCCACCCAACTCTGGCTGCTTTGGTTCCCCAGAGAAAGACTCTGCACATCCTCCTGTAGGATGCAAAAAAATAAGGCGGTAGATGGATCGGGATAGTCTGCATTTTGTATAATATCCGGGGGAGCACCGTCATCTTAAGGATCGAGGCCCTGCTGAACCAGGAAACAGTGGGAGCCTCCCATTTGTGAAGATCTTATTGTATGTTTTTAAGTTCTGACAGGAAATTTTTTTCATAGAGGTCTTTCAACCTACCCGGGAGTTGGATACCCAAATAAGTGATGGCATCTGTTTTCCAGCAGAATGGAAAATTCGACTGACAGAGTTCAAAGGACTTCGAGTAATTAATTTTTAGGTTTGATATGGTTTTAAACTGTTCTAGAACTGGCAATAGATTGGGTAGGGACGGCAGTGGGGATGAAAGCAAGATGTCATCCGCAAAGGCGGCTATCTTGTATTCTCGTTGATGGACCTCAATTCCTTTTATGTTTGGGTTTGCTCGAATACAACGCAATAGAGGTCCAGAGTAAGGATATACAGCAGAGGGGAAAGAGGGCACCCCTGTCTGGTCCCATTATGGATGGAGAAGACGTCCGACAAGTGGCCATTGACCCACACCCTGGCTGTGGGATTGGTGTATAAAGCACTAATGAAGTCCCGCGTCCATGTAATCCCTGGCCACATGGTCAAACGCCTTCTTCGCGTCCATTGCCAGAAAGAAACCCTCTCTCTGAGTTGAGTTAAGCCAGTGGTGTAGGTTTAGCACCTTAATGGTATTGTCCCTGGCTTCTCTACCAGGAACAAATCCAAACTGGTCCAAACCCACCCACGCCGGCACATGATAGGACAATCTGTCTGCCAGGATCTTGGAGAACAGTTTAACATGCACATTCAAAAGGGAGATGGGTCGGTAATTGGCTACATTAGTAGGATCTTTATTTCTCTTAGGTATTACTGAGATATATGCCTCTAGCAGGTTCCCTGAGGTATTAGGGGCATGAGATAGCCCATTAAAGGCCTTAAGAAAACCTGGTGCTAGGAGGTCTGAGAAGCTTTTGTAGTATTGTGCCGAGAAACCGTCCAGCCCCAGGCATTTGCCTGGTTTCATGTATATGTGGGAGGCACATATACAAACTGCTGTAATTCCTACACCGCTCACCTGATTTGGATGTAAATAACCTCAAATTAAAGCTGAAAGTCTGCAGTTAAAGCACATCTTGTTTGTTTCATTTCAAATCCATTGTGGTGGTGTATAGAGCCAAAAAGATTAGAATTGTGTCAATGTCCCAATATTTATGGACCTGACTGTATAATCCCAGGAGACCCTATCGAAGGACTTCTCTGTGTCAGTTGACAGCAGGAGGCCTTCAATATCGCTTTGTCTTTTGCTTCGCGTCCCGGCATAAACCCTACTTGTTCAGGTCCAATGAGTTTGTCAAGAAGAGGTCTGATTCTGTTGGCTAAAATTTTTGCAAGAAGTTTCAAATCTAAGTTTAGCAGGGAAATGGGCCTATAGTTCGTGCAGTCAGCAGGGTCTTTATCTGGAATCACCATAATGTAAGCTAAGAGAAAATCCTTAGATGCCTTGTGTCCTTTGGAGATGGCGTTTAGTGCTTTAGTTAATGGCTGGATTAATGTGTTTTCAAACAATTTATAATATTGTGAGGTGAAGCCGTCGGTACCAGGACTTTTCCCTGTTTTCAGATCTTTTTTTTTTTCCTCAAATATTTTATTGAAGATTATAAAGTCTTTACAGCAATTGTGATACAAACAACAGTTAACATAGATTATAAAGTCTGTTACAGTATGAGTTTATGACTTGAGAGATAACCCAGCCGGGCTTAAAGTTCGCGGACATACTATTATGTTTGATGGGGGGTTGCAAACCCAACATGTAACTATGGGATGGTGTAAACCTCCCTATAACTCAGACTTCTTTGGCTGTGTTTTCTGTTCTCCGCCATATATTTCGTGAGATGTAGAGAGTTGATTTTCTATACTTGGAGGAACTCAATCAGAGGAGTACTTTTGTCGGTGATTGAGTGGGGGGTTTCTCTTTCTTTTTATCAGAAACTCTCATATACCTCTGGCATGCTTTTCACCAGTTGGGTATTCTATTAGTATGTGGCGTGAGTGACTTAAAAGCTCGTATTGGCTACATGAAGCCTGGCATGGGGGAGGATAGGAAGGGGGGAGGAAGGAAGGGTGGGTAAGGGGGGGGGGGCCATGGGGGAGGGGGGCAGGGAGGAAGGGAGAGGTGGGACTGGGATGTCTCTGACTCCTCTAGATAATATTGAAATTGTCTAATTGAGTACATGTTATTTGAGTGTTTTGAAATAAGGGGGTAAATCTTTGGCAAGGTGGGAAGAAAGGATAATTGTATCTTGTTGTGTGCGTGTGGGAGATAGCCCCAGTAGGTCCTATCTCGTTATGTAGGAAGATTCAAGATGGTCTTGTATTCAGTCTGGGTCTGAAAGTGAGTCCAACATGCCCATATGTGACTAAATTTCGTCGGTGTGTCTTTATTAGTTTTTCCATTTCTGCTATTTTGTTTATTCTGATGAACCATTCTGCCAGGGTGGGTATCTTGTTTGATTTCCAATGAATAGGGATGCATTGTTTTGCCGCGTTGATCAAATGCATCATTAGTGATTTATGGTAGGTGTTGTATGGCAAAGGGGATAGGTGTAGGAGAAATTGAGCTGGGGTGAAGTCTGGGTTGTATGTGGTGACCTGTCCGATTATTCTGTGGACCTCCGACCAAAAGGCCTGGAGAGGGGTACAGGACCACCAGATGTGGAGTAAAGTGCCCCTTTCTTGATGGCACCTCCAGCACGTGTCGGGGATGTTGGCTTTAAATTTGTGTAATAATGCTGGGGTATGGTACCATCTCGACTGAATTTTGAACCCATTTTCTTGAGTGGAGACATTGATAGAGCCTTTGTGTATGTGTGAGAAAATTCGCCCCCAGCTCTCTTCCGTTATTTGTATGGCTAAATCTTTTTCCCAATTCCTGCAGGACTGACTGTCATTTGCTTTGTGGTCGATGGAAAGCAAGTTATGTATTTGAGAGATAAGGTGTGTTTGTGGCGTTGTTTTGGTGCATAGTGTTTCGAAGGGTGTAAGCTGTCTAGAGCATTGACCCTTCTTGTCCAGATTTTGGAGGTAGTGTGCTATCATTAAGAATGTCCATTGTGGTATAGGCGTTTTTTCAAAGCGTGCTGCAATTTGCGTTGCAGGGAGTATTTTGCCCTGTTGGAGGAATTGGTGGGCTCTGGTTTGTTCTGGTGGTAGGTTGTCCTTTAGAAACTGATGATGCATACCTGGTGGGAAGTCCGGATTCAGGTTTACTGGTGTCAGTGGACTGGGGGTGGAAGATATCGGGACAGTTTTACATATCTGGTTAAAACATCGTAAGGTGGGACCAATCGTCGGGTGTGTTTGGATATCTTGTGGGATTTGGTTAAGGGAAATCCAAGGGAATGATTTCAACTCTAAATTCGTGACGATGAGTGGCTATGTAGTAGTTGGAAATGTTGGGAAGGCCTATTCCCCCTAGATTTTTCGGTCGTGAGAGCAAGTGGTGGCTTATTCTGTGTCTATGCTTCCCCCATAGAACTTAGAACTGATCTGTCTATATGTTTTGAAGAACATGGGAGGGATCCGTATCGGGATCGTCTGTAGGAGATATAGTATTCGGGGAAGAGCGTTCATTTTAAAATGGCTGCTCTGCCAAACCATGAAAATGTCAGTTTGTTCCATGTATCGAAGTCGGAGGAAAGTCTGTTTAAGAGGGGGAGGAAGTTTTTGACATATAAATCAGAGAGTGTAGATGGGATCTGAATCCCTAAGTATGTTAATGAGTCTTGTTTCCATTGGAACAGAAAGTTGTGCTTACATTGGATTACTATACTTTGGGTCAATGATATGTTTAGAGCAAAAGATTTGGTGAAATTGATCTTCAGATTGGATAGGGATTGGAACAGTTTAAATTCCGCTAGTAAAATTGGTAAGGTAGTAAGTGGTTGTGAGAGGAATAACAGTATGTCATCAGCATAAGCCGCATACTTATATTCCTTGTCTGGTGAATTAATTCCCTTAATGTACGCATTAAGTTTAATTTTTCGTAGGAAGGGTTCTAGGGTTATTACGAATAGGAGGGGTGAGAGGGGGCACCCCTGTCTTGTTCCGTTGCAGATCGGGAAGGCGTTCGACAGAATACCATTGACCCTCATTTTCGCTGAGGGAGTGCTGTATAATGACATAATAAGTCCAATCATCTGAGGACCCAGCCCTATGGCTCGTAGCACTGCCGACATGTAATCCCAAGATACTCTGTCGAACGCCTTCTCCGCGTCCAGTGACAGGAAGAAACCTTTTTGTTTAGTACGTGTGATCAGGTGATGTAAGTTAATTGCTTTGCTCGTATTATCCCTGGCTTCACGTCCAGGGATAAAACCAACTTGATCCAGGGATATAATGGAGAGAAGGAGGGTTAGCAGTCTGTTGGCTAATATTTTAGAAGATCTTTATGTCAACATTTAACAAAGAGATCGGTCTATAATTGCTCGTGTGGGAAGGGTCTTTGTCTTCTTTGGGGATGACTACTATATGGGCTTCTAACATTCCACTTGTGAGGGGATTTGTAGGAGAGAGGGAGTTAAAAATCCTAAGGAATGGGGTTTGGAGGGTGTCAGCAAATGTTTTGTAATAGGCCGCCGGGAGTCCGTCTGGACCTGGGCTTTTGCCAGGTTTAAGCTGCTTAAGTGCATGAGACCATTCCGTGGAAGTGATTGGTGCTTCCAGAGAAGCTGCTACTTCCGACGTTAATTTCCCGGGGGTATATTGATCTAAAAATGATTGGATGTTTCGGGCTCTCAATGCAGCGGGGGTAGGTGTGGGCTCGGATGTGTGTAAGTCATAGAGGGAGGAGTAATATTTCGCAAATTCCCTTGCTATGTCTTCGTTGCGTGTGAGGGTCATTCCGGACGCGGATTGTAGTTTGTGTACCGTATTATTAGCTTTTTGTTTACATAAGGCCCTAGCTAAGAGTCTGCCACTCTTGTTACCAAACTCATAAAATAACTTGTGCGAGAGAATTAATTTTTTCCTGAGGTTTGAATATATTTAATCTTTGACAAGTGTGCGGGTCTCCGTTAGTTCTGCATGGGTCTGTTGTGCTAAAGTTTGTTTGTGGGAAGCTTCGAGCTTCTTTAGTTTCGTGAAGAGATTGTATAAAGTGGCCTTCTTGGCTTTTTTGATGGAAGCTGCGAGGGATATCAATTTCCCTCTTATGACACACTTGTGTGCCTCCCATTGCGTCAGAGGGGATGTGTCTGGGGTGTTATTTTCTGTGAAGTAATTCTTCAGACAGGAACGGATTTCTTCTACCTGTATGTTGTCTGTAAGGAGTGTGTGATCAAGTTTCCACATATAGGGTCTGTGGGGGGTGTCTGAGAGATTGATCGAGATGGAAATAGGATGGTGATCTGAAAAAGTCATGGGGTCTATTGTCGCTGTTGAGAGGGTAGGGAGGTCCGGTTCGGAGAGGAACAAGTAATCAATACGGGAGTATTTATTGTGGGGGGCAGAGAAGAAGGTGTAGTCTTTGTCCTTAGGGTGAAGGATTCGCCACGAATCATGCAAGGATAGTTCTTGTAGGCAGGTTTTTATCTGTTTTAGAGCTCTGTACGGTAGGTGGGATTTTCCTGTAGAAGAATCTACAATAGGGTCTAGAGGGATATTAAAGTCCCCTCCTAGGATCAACATACCTTCCTGAAAGGTTGTTAGTTCCCTAGTTATCATGCGAAAGAATGGTACTTGGGAAGTGTTAGGGCTATAGATGCTTGCTAGGGTGATTGTTTTGTTTTTGAATGTGCCTTTTAGGAAGATGAATCTACCCTGTTCGTCTATTAAAGTATCTGTTATTTGCAAAGGTATGTTTTTGGAGAGGAGTATAGAGACACCTTTTTTCTTAGACTTTGGTGATGTGGCATGATAACAATGAGGGAAGAAATGGTTCGTCAGTTTAGGGATATTTGTGCTGCAGAAGTGAGTCTCCTGTATGTATATCACGTCCGCTTTCGTGCTACGCATCTGAGCAAGTAGCTGAGATCTCTTCTCGGTGATGTTTAGACCTTTTGCGTTGATAGATATGACTTTCAGCGAACGGGTAGCGGATGTAGTTTGGCGAAGAGCCATGATTACTTTGTCAGGGCGTATTTCCTAAAGTTGTTGGTTTTTATCTAGGAGGAGTCAGAGACTAGGTAGTAGTTGTACTGGAGTTGAGGGTTGAGAGCTAGCTGAGGAGGGAGGAAGGAAGATGTTTGGGATGTGAAGGTAGGGATTGGAGTAGGGAAGAGAGGGGAGGATGTATGAGGGTGTATCTTTAGGGAGAGTACTCTGGGAAAACCGGTTATGTGGGTTGACCAGCAAACCCACTTAACAACTCTGTGGGGGACCGGTGTGAGTCAGCGGGAACCACTGGATTCCGCTGTTTGTGGGAGTGGAAGGAGATACTCGACAAAGGGTGGATGTCCTGTGTCCCAAAGAGGTCATATAGGGCTATCTATATAATTGCTTGATATGCAAATCAGGGCTCTGTTATGTATGTTAAAGAGGCTTATCTGTGGGCCTGATTAGAACCTGAAATGTTGTCTGACTATGGTGTTGTAGAATTATTAATGCATCCATAATGTGGGAGGTCTACAAGTTGTGGAGGGTATTCCGTGTCCTATGTCTCTGAGAGGTTCTGATTTAAACAGTATATTTAGGGAGTTGTGGATACCTATTGTAGGTATCAAATGTCTGCGGAATGGTATCAGCATCCTTCCGTCTCTTAAGAGGGATGATCTGTAGCTATTTAGAATTAGAGTGTATGTTGTAACCAAACATTTAGAGAAGTACACAAGCGTGGAGTACAATTCGTGGGTGTGTAATCATCCTAACCCTTTTTAACCAAAAAAAATAAAAAATACAAACAATACCTTGAACAAACGTGTTTAACTGGGGTCTAAACAAGCTTATCTTAGTAGCAATTTTATATTGATATTCGTACCTGTAAAAGAAAATGTGAGTCTTCTGCGAGCTCACTCTGGTGTCGAGGGGGGCACGCTCTGATGTAATCTCGGGGTATTAACCCCGTGTTTTGACCTCCATGGGGTGATAATTAGTATGTATGATAAATTTTTGAGTGGAGGGGTCAAATTGGACGTGCGTGTGGGCTGGTAGAAAGTTGTGGTGTATTTCGCTTACCTGAGCCCACCCCTCTCGACTTCTAGGCAGTCTGTAGCATTCTATATTTCCTATGGTTTAAGTGTTAGAGTTAAGAAAAGAAAAATAAAATGGAAGAGGGTTGAGCCTTATGGCATAATAACAAAAAAAAAAAAAAAGTAACTAAATATAAACGCCTCTATTTATCCAGCATGTAGTTATTAGGAAGAGAGACCAGTGTTTGACAGTGAAAGCATTAGGATGAATCACAGAAGTATTTTTAATGAGGATAGAATTAGGGAGAGTGCTCTGAGAGAAGAGAAGTAAGGGGAAGTATAGTGGGGGCGTGCAGAGAGAAAGAGGGAGTTGTAGAAGTTCATACATTTACTACAGGAGTCCTTAGCAGCATATCTAGGCAACTGTTCTTGACTAGGGATGAGCCGAACACCCCCCTGTTCGGTTCGCACCAGAACATGCGAACAGGAAAAAAGTTCGTTCGAACATGCGAACACCGTTAAAGTCTATGGGACACGAACATGAATAATCAAAAGTGCTAATTTTAAAGGCTTATATGCAAGTTATTGTCATAAAAGGTGTTTGGGGACCTGGGTCCTGCCCCAGGGGACATGGATCAATGCAAAAAAAAGTTTTAAAAACGGCCGTTTTTTCAGGAGCAGTGATTTTAATAATGCTTAAAGTCAAACAATAAAAGTGTAATATCCCTTTAAATTTCGTACCTGGGGGGTGTCTATAGTATGCCTGTAAAGGGGCGCATGTTTCCTGTGTTTAGAACAGTCTGACAGCAAAATGACATTTTGAAGGAAAAAACTCATTTAAAACTACCCGCGGCTATTGCATTGCCGACAATACACATAGAAGTTCATTGATAAAAACGGCATGGGAATTCCCCAAAGGGGAACCCCGAACCAAAATTTAAAAAAAAAAATGACGTGGGAGTCCTCCTAAATTCCATACCAGGCCCTTCAGGTCTGGTATGGATATTAAGGGGAACCCCGGCCAAAAATTAAAAAAAAAAAATGACGTGGGGTTCCCCCTAAATTCCATACCAGACCCTTCAGGTCTGGTATGGATTTTAAGGGGAACCCCACGCCAAAAAAAAAAAAAAAAACGGCGTGGGGTCCCCCCAAAAATCCATACCAGACCCTTATCCGAGCACGCAACCTGGCAGGCCGCAGGAAAAGAGGGGGGGACGAGAGTGCGGCCCCCCTCCCTCCTGAACCGTACCAGGCCACATGCCCTCAACATTGGGAGGGTGCTTTGGGGTAGCCCCCCAAAACACCTTGTCCCCATGTTGATGAGGACAAGGGCCTCATCCCCACAACCCTGGCCGGTGGTTGTGGGGGTCTGCGGGCGGGGGGCTTATCGGAATCTGGAAGCCCCCTTTAACAAGGTGACCCCCAGATCCCGGCCCCCCCCCTGTGTGAAATGGTAAGGGGGTACATAAGTACCCCTACCATTTCACGAAAAAAGTGTAAAAAATGTTAAAATTGACAAGAGACCGTTTTTGACAATTCCTTTATTTAAATGCTTCTTCTTTCTTCTATCTTCCTTCATCTTCTGGTTCTTCTGGCTCTTCTGGTTCTTCTGGTTCTTCCTCCGGCGTTCTCGTCCAGCATCTCCTCCGCGGCGTCTTCTGTCTTCTTCTCCTCGGGCCGCTCCGCACCCATGGCATGGGGGGAGGCTCCCGCTCTTCTCTTCTTCTCTTCTTCTTTTCTTCTTTTCTTCTCTTCTTCTCTTCTTCTCTTCTTCATTTTCTTCTCCGGGCCGCTCCGCAATCCATGCTGGCATGGAGGGAGGCTCCCGCTGTGTGACGGCGCTCCTCGTCTGACAGTTCTTAAATAACGGGGGGGCGGGGCCACCCGGTGACCCCGCCCCCCTCTGACGCACGGTGACTTGACGGGACTTCCCTGTGGCATTCCCCGTGACGTCACAGGGAAGTCTCGTCAAGTCACCGTGCGTCAGAGGGGGGCGGGGTCACCGGGTGGCCCCGCCCCCCCGTTATTTAAGAACTGTCAGACGAGGAGCGCCGTCACACAGCGGGAGCCTCCCTCCATGCCAGCATGGATTGCGGAGTGGCCCGGAGAAGAAAATGAAGAAGAGAAGAAGAGAAGAAAAGAAGAAGAGAAGAAGAGAAGAGCGGGAGCCTCCCCCCCATGCCATGGGTGCGGAGCGGCCCGAGGAGAAGAAGATAGAAGACGCCGCGGAGGAGATGCTGGACGAGAACGCCGGAGGAAGAACCAGAAGAGCCAGAAGAGCCAGAAGAGCCAGAAGAACCAGAAGATGAAGGAAGATAGAAGAAGCATTTAAATAAAGGAATTGTCAAAAACTGTCTCTTGTCATTTTTAACATTTTTGACACTTTTTTCGTGAAATGGTAGGGGTACTTATGTACCCCCTTACCATTTCACACAGGGGGGGGCCGGGATCTGGGGGTCACCTTGTTAAAGGGGGCTTCCAGATTCCGATAAGCCCCCCGCCCGCAGACCCCCACAACCACCGGCCAGGGTTGTGGGGATGAGGCCCTTGTCCTCATCAACATGGGGACAAGTTGTTTTGGGGGGCTACCCCAAAGCACCCTCCCAATGTTGAGGGCATGTGGCCTGGTACGGTTCAGGAGGGAGGGGGGGCCGCACTCTCGTCCCCCCCTCTTTTCCTGCAGCCTGCCAGGTTGCGTGCTCGGATAAGGGTCTGGTATGGAATTTAGGGGGAACCCCACGTCATTTTTTTTTTTAAATTTTGTCCGGGGTTCCCCTTAATATCCATACCAGACCTGAAGGGCCTGGTATGGAATTTAGGGGGACCCCCACGTCATTTTTTTTTTTTAATTTTGGTTCGGGGTTCCCCTTTGGGGAATTCCCATGCCGTTTTTATCAATGAACTTCTATGTGTATTGTCGGCAATGCAATAGCCGCGGGTAGTTTTAAATGAGTTTTTTCCTTCAAAATGTCATTTTGCTGTCAGACTGTTCTAAACACAGGAAACATGCGCCCCTTTACAGGCATACTATAGACACCCCCCAGGTACGAAATTTAAAGGGATATTACACTTTTATTGATTGACTTTAAGCATTATTAAAATCACTGCTCCTGAAAAAACGGCCGTTTTTAAAACTTTTTTTTGCATTGATCCATGTCCCCTGGGGCAGGACCCAGGTCCCCAAACACTTTTTATGACAATAACTTGCATATTAGCCTTTAAAATTAGCACTTTTGATTTCTCCCATAGACTTTTAAAGGGTGTTCCGCGGCATTCGAATTTGCCGCGAACACCCCAAATTGTTCGCTGTTCGGTGAACTTGCGAACAGCCAATGTTCGAGTCGAACATGAGTTCGACTCGAACTCGAAGCTCATCCCTATTCTTGACCCTCCTTTCAGGCGATATCGTGTGCCAAGTCTGTATGCTTAAGTAAGATGAGCTTTTCCGACAGTTTCTTCTATGCTGTTCGAGGGATGACACAGGTATTGCATTTCAGATTGTAGAGGGAACATTATCCATGTCTATATAGATTCAATTTCGGTTTAGGGTGATGACATTCTCTCAGTGGTGTTGCTACGGAGGTAGTGACGTGGGCAGAGAAGTGGTATTCAAAGTCAGAGTGAGTAAAGGGGTTGTCTAAGATCTATGTACCAGAGAGGGTTTTGGCGCGTTTATGCGACTTTTACAGGTATTAGTAATCTCAAAATAGGGTGTCTTTTAAAGCTACTTTGATATTGTCTCCTATGTCATACAGAAGGATGAGAACAGTATTATCATTCCTTTAGGTGATCCGGGCCCTGCGATGTGCAGGAGAGGATGTGGGACTACCGTTTCTTGGCATACCTGAATCTCTTTGAGGTGAGTGATGAGGCACTTGGTGATGTCGGCGACGGCCAAGCTGGAAGTTGCCTGCTTCTGCTATGCCGTCCATTGACGTAGCTCTGTGCATCTGTGGAAGATGGAAATCACTGTACCAATCCGGCAGAACAATAACTGGGATGTCCAGCATAGAGCAGAAATGTTCCAGGTCTTCTGGGACCCTGAGGAGTGCCGTTCGGCCCTGGTGTGTCGCAGAAAGGCCGAAAGGAAATTTCCAGCGGTACACTATGGATCTGGCTCTCAGAGTGTCCAACAGCGGCCTCAATTCACGTCTTCTCTGCAGGGTGATGTTTGAGAGATCCTGATAGATCTTAATGTTGGAGCCTTGGAAGAGTATCTGGTTTCTGTTTCTGGATGACCTCAGGATGTCTTCCTTAAGGGCAAAGTCTATGAGGCAGCATACTGTGTCCCTGGGGGGATCTGTGTCTCTTCCTCTTGGTCTTAGAGCTCTGTGTATGCGTTCGAAGGCAACCGGGGCATCTTGGGGTCTGTCTAGTAGCTCGTTCACGATGGTTGTGACCGAGTGAGACAACTGCTGTGAGTCGATCGATTCCGGGATACCTCTAAATCGGAGATTGCGGCGTCTCCCGCGATTGTCGAGGTCCTCCATGTGGCGATCGATGTCTCTCAGGTGTATAGCGTGGGACTCTGTGAGCTGCTGCACATGGCATAGTGAGGCCTCATGGCGCGTCTGGGTTGTTTCAACCTCCTCCACTCTGAGCAAAATTGCTTGTAGGTCAGACCTCATGTCTGAAATCGCAGCCATCAGGGTATTCTTTATGTCAGCGGCGACATTATGGAGATCCTCCAGGTTGACAGCGGGTGGGTGCCTCTGCTCCGACCCCATGTTTGATTGGCTCTGATGTCCCGAGCTGGGGGTGCTGGCGCTCTGGGGTTGTGATCTACCCGAGGCGGCTGGCTGAGCGGCCTGCATGGCACCTCTGGGCCGGGGTCGGAAGATCTCAGGGATGTGCTCTTCCCGCGGGAGATTTTGGTTCCGAGGGGACCTGGACCTGGATGCTGAGGTACTGCGGGCTGTCCTTACCATAGCAGAGTGGTATATAGTGGCAGTTCGCTGAAGAAGCTAGACCTCATGAACGGGAGCCTCAGCACATCGCGTCCATCTTAGAGCGGCTCCAAACCACGCCCCTGTTTTCAGATCTTTTATGGTATTTGAGACTTCTTCTGGCGTTATGGGACTTTCCAATGAGGCTGCGTCAATTTGGGGGAGCGTGGGCATATCGCAACTAGTTAGATATACTGACATTATCTGTTCTCTGTCACCTATAATATTTGTTGGTTTGTTTTGGGGTGGGATGTTGTAAAGTGTAGAGTAGAAATTATGGAAGAGTTCTGCTATTTTGGTTGATTCGTGAACCATATTGCCGTCTCTATTACAAACTCTGTGGATATTGTTTGCTAATTTTGCTTCTTTTAAGGCTTTTGTGAGGAGTTTACCTCCTTTATCCCCGTGCTCGTAATAAATCGACCTCCTGCGGAATAGCGATCTCTTTGCTTTGCAGTCAAGTAGATTTTGTAGGGTTTTCCAAGTTTGTGTGAGTTCCTGATGCATCTTTTGGGCTTGTGATTGTTTATGGATGAGTTCTAAATTAGTAATTTTAAGTAAAAGGTCATTAATGTTTTTTTCTCTTTCTTTTTTTTTTCGTGAGCCCAATTTGATTAGTTCACCCCTCATTACCCTTTTATGGGCTTCCCATATTGTCAAAGGTGACATGGGTGGGGTATCGTTTGTTTGAAAGTAGTTAGTGTGCGAGTTCTGAATCTGGGATTGCATATTTGGGTCAACTAACAAAGAAGCATTTCATCTCCAACAGAATTTTTGTTGGTGATTTATATTTGTTTTTAACCGCATGCCAACCACCCGCCGCAGTTGCACTGCGGCAACATGGCTCGGCTGCGCGAATCGCCATCATGTCGGTACCATGGACAGCCACTAGGGGGAGCATGCGTGCCCCCTGCTCGCCCAAGGAGCCGATGCGAGTGCCCAGTGGTCGCAATCCCTGCTGGGCTCCCGCGATCGCTCGAGGCACACCAAGAACCAGGATCTGTGTGTGTAAACACACAGTTTCCGGTTCTCTGAGGGGATAACAGACAGATCGTCTGTTCATCCAGAATATGAACAGACGAGCTGTCATCTCCCCTGCACAGTCCCCTCCCCCCTTCAGTTAGAACATGTACTAGGACACACTTAATCCCTTCACTGCCCCCTAGTGGTTAACCCCTTCACTGCCAGTGACATTTTTACAGTAATCAATGCAATTTTATAGCACTGATCGCTGTAAAAATGCCAATGGTCCCAAAAATGTGTCAAAATTGTCTGACGTCTCCACCATAATGTTGCAGTACCGATAAAAAAATCGCAGATTGCCGCCATTACTAGTAAAAAAAAAAAAATGAATAATAAAAAAGCCAAAAACTATCCCTATTTGGTAGACGCTATAACTTTTGCGCAAACCAATCAATATACGCTTATTGTGATTTTTTTACCAAAAATATGTAGAAGAATACGTATTGGCCTAAACTGAGGAAAAAAAAACGTTTTTTATATATTTTTTTGGGATATTTATTATAGCAAAATGTAAAAAATACTACGTTTTTTTTTCAAAATTGACTTTTTTTGTTTATAGCGCAAAAAATAAAAACCGCAGAGGCAATCAAATACCACCAAAAGAAAGCTCTATTTGTGGGAAGAAAAGGACGTCAATTTTGTTTGGGTGCAACGTCGCACGACCGTGCAATTGTCAGTTAAAGCGATGCAGTGCCGCATCGCAAAAAGTGCTGTGGTCAGGAAGAGGGTAAATTCTTCCGAGGCTGAAGTGGTTAAGGTGACTGAAATTGGTGCATGATCCAAAATGGTTATGGTTCCTATTTCAGCGTTTTCAAGAAGGTCTCTTTGTGTGATGAATATGTGGTCAATTCTTGTGTAGCGTTTGTGTGGGGCGGAGTAAAATGTGTAGTCCTTTCTCATGGGGTGTAATGTTCTCCAAGTGTCAATTAGGGTCAATGACTTTAGTAGATTTTTTATTTTAGTAAGAATTCTGTATGTAGTACAAGATTTGCCTGAGGACGTGTCTTGGTTTGGGTTTAAAGGGATGTTAAAGTCACCTCCCAAAAGAATGCATCCCTCGGCAAAGCTTTTCAGTTCATCAATGATTAGTTTACAGAAAGCGATATGCGATTTATGTGGAAAGTAAAAGTTCGCTAGTGTGACAGGTTTTCCGTCCATAGTTCCTTTCAGGAAGATGTGCCTACCCTCTGGGTCAACCAATTGATGTTCTGTTGAAAAAGTTGTGTGTTTGCTCAAGAGAATTGATACACCTTTTGTTTTGGCATGTGGGTTTGTAGCGTGGAACGCTTCAATTAAATAATTGTTTGTTAGTTTAGGTATCTGCGAGCCTTTAAAGTGAGTCTCCTGTAGGTATACAATTCGTGGTTTATTTTTCTTTAATTCATACAATGTTTTACTACTCTTTTCTGGTGTGTTCAAACCATTTGTATTGTGTGAAATAATGGTGGGGGATTTTCCCAGGCCTGCATATGCCATGTTAGTTAGATTGGGTGTCAGATGAGTTGGGAGTTGGGGGAGAAAAAAAAGGGGGGGGGTGGGACCATGTCCTGTGGTCTGATGAGACCAAGATAAACTTATTTGGTTCAGATGATGTCAAGCATGTGTGGTGGCATCCAGGTGAGGAGTACAAAGACAAGTGTGTCTTTCCTACAGTCAAGCATTGTGGTGAGAGTGTCATGGTCTGGAGCTGCATAAGTTGTGCCAGCACTGGGGAGCTACAATTCGATTGAGGGAACTATGAATGCCAACATGTACTGTGACATACTGAAGCAAAGCATTATCCCCTCTCTTCAGAGACTGGGCCGCAGGGCAGAATTCCAACATGATAACGACCCCAAGCACACCTCCAAGACGACCACTGCCTTGCTAAAGAAGCTGAGGGTAAAGGTGATGGACTGTCAAAGCATATCTCCAGACCTAAACCCTATTGAACATCTGTGAGGCATCCTCAAATGGAAGGTGGAGAAGTGTAAGGTCTCTAACATTCACCAGCTCTGTGATGTCGTCATGGAGGAGTGGAAGAGGACTCCAGTGGCAACCTGTGAAGCTCTGGTGAACTCCATGCTCAAGAGGGTTAAGGCAGTGCTAGAAAATAATGGTACAAAATTGACACTTTGGGCCCAATTTGGACATTTTCACTTAGGGGTGTACTCACTTTGTTGACAGCGGTTTAGACATTAATGGCTGTGTGTTGAGTTATTTTGAGGGGGCAGCAAAGTTACACTGTTTTATACAAGCTGTACACTCACTACTTTACATTGTAGCAAAGTGTAATTTCTTCAGTGTTGTCACATGAAAAGATATAATAAAATATTTAGAAAAATGTTCTCACTTTTGTGAGGTACTGTATGTGAACTAAATTTCCCTGTTTTTCATTGCATAGTTTGCTGGAAAGGGTGTAGCAGTATGCAGAGGGTCCATCCAGAATTTGTTCCATATCTGTAGGACACACCTTCCACAAGATTGGCCTCTATGCCGATGATATCATTATATCGCTCACTGATCTGTTGCGCTCACTTTCTCCCTTGTGCCAACTGTTAGAGCATTTCAGTGCAGTCTTCATGTACTAAGTAAACCATTCCAAACAAGCTATGCTGGGGTCTCGCTTCCACAATCCACAAACCAATAGCAAAAGGGTACCCCCAATACGTTGGGACTTTAAGGGCAACTCAAATATACAAATATATATAGTAAAATATAAAGTTTTATTCATTGGTGCATACATCACCATAGAACAGCATTCCAACACGTGTTAAAATATGACTGTTGGTAGAGCTAGATGTGGTATTGATATTCTCTTTGCACTATGACCGATGCATTTCAGGAACAGTTAGGAATCCTTTCTTCAGGGGCATATCATAGAGAAGATCATTAATTTGCAATACTCTATAACAGAACATAACACACATTAAAAATCATGAAACAGGGATATAGAGTGGAAATAATGTTGAGAATGAATCAATGACATAGCAACAAGACAACCTGTACCAAGCTTGTTATAAGTAAAATTGGTACACACTGAGGCCTAAGATGCTCCTCAGAAGGATCACAAAATTTTGGTAACCTCAAAGTTGCAGCTGACACAGAAGTAGATATAAAAAAAAACAATAAAGACAGCTGTCAGCAGGGGGGAAAGGATGTTTCTGTGGGAGTATAGAAAACACATAAAGAATAATAATAAAGGAGGGGGGACAAAAAAAAAAAACACATATACAGAGTTGTGCTCATAAGTTTACATACCCTGGCAGAATTTATGATTTCTTGGCCATTTTTCAGAGAATATGAATGATAACACAAAAACTTTTCTTTCACTCATGGTTAGTGTTTGGCTGAAGCCATTTATTATCAATCAACTGTGTTTACTCTTTTTAAATCAAAATCACAACAGAAACTACCCAAATGACCCTGATCACAAGTTTACATACCTTGATGATTTTGGCCTGATAACATGCACACAAGTTGACACAAAGGGGTTTTAATGGCTTTTAAAGGTAACCATCCCCACCTGTGATCTGTTTGCTTGTAATTAGTGTGTGTGTATAAAAGGTCAATGAGTTTCTGGACTCCTGACAGACCCTTGCATCTTTCATCCAGTGCTGCACTGACATTTCTGGATTCTGCATCATGGGGAAAGCAAAAGAATTGTCAAAGAATCTGTGGGAAAAGGTAGTTGAACTGTATAAAACAGGAAAGGGATATAAACAGTTACCGGTATCCAAGGAATTGAGAATGCCAATCAACAGTGTTCAAACTCTAATCAAGAAGTGGAAAATGAGGGGTTCGTTGAAACCAAAGCAGGGTCAGGTAGACCAACTAAAATTTCAGCCACAACTGCCAGGAAAATTGTTCGGGATGCAAAGAAAAACCCACAAATAATTTCAGGCGAAATACAGGACTCTCTGAAAACATGTGGTGTGGCTACTTCAAGATGCACAATAAGGGGGCACTTGAAGAAAGATGAGCTGCATGGTTGAGTCGCCAGAAGAAAGCCATTACTACGCAAATGTCACAAAGTATCCCGCTTACAATACACCAAACAGCACAGAGACAAACCTCAAACCTTCTGGCACAAAATCATTTGGAGTGATGAGACCAAAATTTAGCTTTTTTGGCCACAACCAGAAACACTACATTTAAAGAGGAGTCATCAAAGCATATGATGAAAGTTACACCATTCCCACTGTGAAACACGCAGGTGGATAGCTGATGTTTTGGGGATGTGTGAGCTACAAAGTCACAGGAACTTTGGTCAAAATTGATGGCAAGATGAATGCAGTATGTTATCAAAAAATACTGGAGGAACATTTGCATTCATTAGCCAGGAAGCTTTTGCCAAGAGGAATGGGCAGCTTTACCATCTGAGAAGATAAAGAGCCTCATCAACAAATACCACAAAAGACTTCAAGCTGTCATTGATATTAAAGGGGGCAATACATGGTATTAAGATCTGGGGTATGTAAACTTTTGATCGGGGTAATTTGGGTAGTTTCTGTTGTGATTATGATTTAAAAAGAGTAAACACAGTTGATTGATAATAAATGGCTTTTCTCTAAAAAATGGCCAACAAATCATAATTTTTGCCAGGGTATGTAAACGTATGAGTACAACTGTACCTATAAACCCCCTTGAGCCTTAGGAGACAAATACTCAAGGCTCTCCCCCATTGGTAAGATATAATACGCTGATATGGGTTAAGTAATATATCCTTTAGAATGGCCAAATGAAAAGTTTAAACAGATTGCCAGCATTCTTAATCTATATATACACAAAAGGGGGAGGGGGGAGGAAAATAAAATAAAAAAGAGATAACCTAGTGGGAGGTATAAATGCACCTCAGCTTGCCCACTTGTAGTCCCCACCACCCAATAAATCACAGGTATATGTGACTCTAAAGGTCAGATGGTGTGTGGTAAATGATAGATGTATACCTCGTCCATGGAGGAGACCAACGGCCGACGGTCAAGGGCCACAATCCACAAAGAACAATATTACCAAAATGTCCCCCTTTTCCAGGGCACCAAATTCCATGATGACATACTTGGTCATCGAACTCACTTCCCCCTCTACTATGCTACTACTGCTACTACACACTAACCTCACTTCTCTATTACAGAAACTCCAGAATATGTGCACATCCATGTCATCAATTAAAGCCTCATGAGTGGGGCACATAGCTCTAATTAAGATGTTTCCCTTCCCACATTGTCTTTACTTATTTGGAACTCTCCTATTCAAAATCTAGTCCATCCTCAATCTGGGCATCTCACAAACCTCACCTGAAGTTGTCTCAATTGAGTGTACCCACAGCTCTTGCTGGGCTTGGCACATCTAATATCAAATTATACTACAAAGTGGCTCTCCTGGACCAGGCCAAACGGTGGTGATCCACCCACCCCACCACACCATGGCTCCAAATTGAAGCAGCTATGCTCTCACAAAACCTTGCCTTATTACTCGCGGTGATATGGCTAGATCATAATTCATCTCATTCCTTCCTACCCACAGTTAACGCCATAAATGCGGCTTGGAAAACTATACAACAATCATCCCACAGAATCCAGAATGTGCAGGCCTTACAACAGCTGCTGCTTCTTTTATTACAAGTATTATCCCTGGAATTCCCACTACAACTTTGGGCCACAGCGGGAATTCCAAAGATTGGGGACCTATTCTCTCATCAAGGCTTTAAATCCTTCCTGCAACTCTCAGTTACCTTTTTGCTCTCCAGCAGGGATTTTTATACATATATCTTTGAACAGGTCACATCCTTTCCTCCTTACCCATAACCACCAAAATCTCTACTAAAAATTTGCTTTCATTCTACAACGCGACAACAACCAACATCAGGGGGATCTCGTACATTTATAATATACTTCAGTCCATCATGAACGCTGCTGCCAGGCTCATCCACGACACAAACCGCTCAGCGTCTGCCACACCCCTCTGCCAATCTCTCCATTGGCTGTCACTCAGTCACCGAATTAAATTCAAGATACTAATTATAACTTACAAAGCCATCCACAACCTGGCCCCCAGCTACATCTCTAACCTAGTCACAAAATACCAACCTAATCGTTCTCTTCGCTCCTCCCAAGACCTCCTGCTCTCAAACTCCCTTGTCACCTCATCCCATGCTCGCCTTCAGGACTTCTCCAGAGCCTCCCCCATCCTCTGGAATGCTCTACCCCAATCCGTCCGATTTTCTCCTACTTTATCCACTTTCAGACGATCCCTGAAAACTCATCTCTTCAGAGAAGCCTATCTGGCCCCCACCTAACAACTGTACATTTATCTTCTCAATCAGCACATCACCCATAGTTATTACCTCTTGTATCTCTTGACCTTCCCTCTTAGATTGTAAGCTCTAAGGAGCAGGGCCCTCTGATTCCTACTGTATCAAATTGTATTGTATTTGTACTGTTTACCCTCAAGTTGTAAAGCGCTATGTAAACTGTTGGCGCTATATAAATACTGTATAATAATAATAATAATAATATGCTATCACGTCCAGCTGCTGATGAGAATTTCACTACTATGGACTTTTGGGAAACAACCCTACAAATTAAAGTACCCTACCCTTTGGTACCATGCACTCTGTACCACATCTCTTTTCTCCAGAAATGTGACTCACTGGGGAACACTAATGAAAGTATACTTCCACTGGTATTACACACCCGTGAACTTGAATCCCATATACATGACCCATTCCTCGAAATCCTGGAGAAACTGCAATTTTAATATTACTATTTTTTATGTTTGGTGCCCCCTCATCGCCCTCTTTGGGAGAAAAATATCCACCATTATTTTTGAAATGACTAATGTCTCATGTGTTTACCCCGTAAATCTTTCTTTGGTCTGGGCTTATCTTCCTGGCCTAATAAATTCCACCTTATTGTTACACACATATTGATAGCAGCATGCTTGTCCATTGCACGCTCATGGAAAAATCCTTTCCCACCATCACTCTCCTCTTTCATCTCTACAATTATTGACCAATGTCAAATGGAATTTCTCTTTGCTAAAACTCACTTGACAGCAGACAAATGTACTAAATGCTGGCTCCCCTGGTTACTAGATGCCAGAATTATCTCACTCTCTTGATGGCTTATTCTCTAATGCCGCGTACACACGGTCGGACTTTACGGCGGACTTTGCCCGGCGGATTTTTCGACGTACTTTCCGACGGACTTTGTGAATGAACGGACTTGCCTACACACAATCCACCAAAGTCCGTCGAATTCGTACGTGATGACGTACGACCGGACTAAAACAAGGAAGTTCATAGCCAGTAGCCAATAGCTGCCCTAGCGTGCCTTTTTGTCCGTCGAACTAGCATACAGACGAGCGGACTTTTCGACCGGACTCGATTTCAACGGATAAATTTTAAACAAGTTTAAAATCTAAGTCCGTCCAACTTTTGAGAAAACAAAGTCCGCTGGAGCCCACACACATCGAATTGTCCGACGAAATCCAGTCCGCCGGGCAAAGTCCGCCGTAAAGTCCGCTCGTGTGTACGCGGCATAAGATTTACCAAGATATTGTTAGACTGACCCATTTTCAAAGGCTAATTATTCTTACCCCTCAGACCAAACAGAGCCAGATACCCGACAACAGATGCACATAACATGGCTATAAATTTTCAAAAAAGGCCTATTTACCTCTCTCTTATTCTCCCTCCCCTTCTCCCTTATCCTTTGCTTTCCCTTCCTGCTCCCCTTACCCTTGAGATTACTCCTGCTTCAAGGAGTCGAGTCTATGCTTATCAGATGCTTGACTACTCAAATATTTTTGTACTATAGTTTCTTATAGATTATGATACTCATAATAGTACATTGTGCCACCTGTTCTCATTTTGATATACTTTTCATAATGTTGAGGAATGGATTCTCCTTTTCGCGTATTTATCTTGTAAAAAGCTTATTTTCTTTCAATAAAAATTATTGATAAAAAATAACTCCTGTAATTCCCCCAAATATGTACTATGTTGTTTCAAATCTGATGGTCTGTATAGCAAGACTGTGGGGAAGCGATGAATATAAAGCCCCCACATCTAAAGTAACCCACAGGAAATTGGACAACCAATGGAGACTCCAAATTAAGGAAAGGACTGTCCTAGTGTCTTTTATATAACCTGGTAGCCACAGCACCAGTGGTCAGAGATGTTATCCTATCCATTCTGCTAAATGCTCTAAAAAGGAGCCAATGCCTGACTCAGTTGGATGGCCTTGCATTGGTTCCCCTGATTTGTGTATATTTGACAATAAATGGAAAATGGGCACAACTGGATTGTCTATCAAAAGATTATCCACAGATTTGGGGCTCAATTCCACTAATAACTTATCCCTATTAACCAAATCCACTAATGCTGATTGGAAAACCTTTGCAGGGTCAGATTTGAGAGGCTGATAGATGGAGCAGCCACTAAGCTGCCTTAAAGCTTTGGTGCAATATTGCTCCTTGTTAAGCACCACAACCACACCACCTTTGTCAGCCCCCCCCCCCCCTGAATCACTAAGTCTTTTGACTTCTAAAGAAGTTCAAGAGCTCTGGTTTCTCATTTAGTTACATTTGATTAACCCATGCCCCACTTTCATTCTTTAACTTCATCAGTTCTCACTTCACAACCGACTAAAAAAACGAAAAAACATTAACAGAGGGGCTTCTAGCATGTAGTAGATAAAAATATTTATGTCCAGCACAAAAAGCACCACTGTCAATATCACAAAAACCACCAACAGACTCTATTCACAAATATTCTAAATTAAATTTTCTACACAAACCAGAAAAAAAGAAAGATGTAGCATTGATAGAAGATCCCATGCTGTCAGTCCCCTGCATTGGTATGGTCGTTTAATTGATGACATTTTGTTGGTGTGGGAGGGAAACAGTATGGTATTAATGGAATTTGTGGAGTACCTTAATGACAACAACTACAATCTCCAGTCCACTTATAATTACCATGGGGCTTCCATAGATCTTTTTGGATGTCACCTTATGGGGCTGTTTTGTGACTGGGTCTGTTGTTTCTAAGGCTTATCAAGAACCGTGTTCTGGGAATAGTACGTTGCTTGTCACTAGCTCTCATCCATCCCACTCCATCAAAGCTATACCAGTAGGAGAATTTACTAGAGCCCACAGGAACTGTTCCACATAGAAATTATTCAATGAGGAATGCAATGTCATTAAGTCTCAGCTTTTGGAGAGGGGATTTCCAATTTGAAGTATAGAATGTGGCAGGAGGGTAGCAGGTGCCAGAAATCATGATGAAGTATTGAAGGTATGTAATAGAAAGAAGGATAAAAACAAAATAATTTATAAGAGTAAAGACAGAGGTTTTGGAAATTCAGCAATCATTTCTTGTTTTCTGACATCAGATAGTAAATATAGTGAAAAGTAGTCTTCCAATATTATAACCAGATAAGGAATTACATTCTGTGTTATAAGGGGATGTAGATTGTCAAGTCATCGGACACCAACCCTTGTTCTTTTCTAAGAAAGTGTCTTCTGGCATGCATGCTCTGTCTCTTCTGCATGCGGGGTTAATTCCTGTGGATATTGCCAAGTAAATCTATGTATTAAAAGCTTTGAATCCCTAGTCACCAGTGAATGTTTTAAGATTAAACATTACATTAATTGTGTTTTTTTGTTTGTTATGTAGCTTTTATACTGCAATTTGTCATTTACACCATGTCGGATGAGCAATATGTACACTCAAAATCTACATTGGGGAACATTTCTGCAATTCAGGTAAAGCTAAACTGATATCAAATGTCTCTCTGCATTTTAGAGAAAAACATGAAGAGTACACCATTCCTTTTAGATTTAGTGATAGAGCCAGAGAGATTTACTAATACTGGTGCACACAAAATCTGGTTCAGCTGTGCATTTGAATTAACTTCAGCTTGTTCAATAAAGTTTTGACAATAAAACCTAGAAGATGATTGGTTACTATGCACAGCTGCACCAGATTCTGTGTGCATTTTAATAAATCTCTTCCAGTATCTCTGCTTCCAAAAATAGGAGACAGACAGAACAAATTATTGAAAAAAAAGGCATGGTGGATACACAGATTGCAGACCAGGGTACCCCAGGATTTAAACCTTAGGTGGGACCTGGATCTGCATCTGTGTTAGTTCATATCATAGCTTGTTCTCTTTTTGGGATGGATGTTATATTTTAATTCTATACTGTCTTTTCCCTTTTTTGAGGGGTAGTTTTTGTATATATTTATGCATACATTTATTTTTTATATTGTGTGGTATAGTCTTGTTTTGTCTCCATTCTTGAAACTAGCCTTCCTCCACCACTGCCTAAGGACATAAAGTTTTAAGAGAATGATTTATTTGCTGCAATTGTAGTGTGGAGTCTATATATGTGTCCTGTTATGCCGTGTACACACGGGCGGACTTTTCGGCATCAAGGGTCCGACGGACTTTTGACGGACTTCCAATGGACTTCCAACGGACTTTCGAATGAATGGACTTGCCTACACACGATCACACCAAAGTCTGAGGGATTCGTAGGTGATGACGTACGACCGGACTAAAATAAGGAAGTTCATAGCCAGTAGCCAATAGCTGCCCTAGTGTTGGATTTCGTCCATTGGACTAGCATACAGACGGATTTTTCGACCGGACTCAAATCCGTCGGAAAGATTTGAAACATGTTTTAAATCTAAAGTCTGTCTGATTTTCAACCGGAAAAGTCCGCTGCAAGTCCGATGAAGCCCACATACGGTCAGATTGTCCGACGGATTCGTTCCGTTGGACCAGTCTGGTCAAAAAATCCGCCCGTGTGTACACACCATTAGTTTGATTAAATTTGCTACAACTAAGGCCTTTGCAGGCAACACATGTTAGCATTTGTTTTGTATTGGAACATTGTACCCCATATGAAGAAATAAAGCTAAGACAGTTTTAACCTCTGCAATTGTACCTGGTTGCTGAATTTATTGTTGTTTGGATTACTCTTGTGTGGGTGTGTGGATGCCACAGTCAGACACGGTGCTGATCCTTATCTTTCTGGACTTGGATGATCATTTAGTAGCAGCGTTTGTTTTATTTTTGTGTTCGATGGCAAAAATGAAACCTCTGTTATATTCAGCAGGCAGTCCCTCCACCAAATGCAATCCATTAAAGGTAATGGGGCCACACCACAACTGTCCTCTAACCAAATGCAATGCATCCATTTGTGGCATTGTAGTTTAGCCTTCTAAAGCCGCATACACACAAGCGGAATGTCCGACAGAAGCTTTTCATCGTCTATTCCGATCGTGTGTGTGCCTCATCTGACATCTTTTTTCGAAAATTCTGATGGATCTAGAAATAGAACATGTTCTAAATATTTCTAACGGAACCAATTCCTATCGGGAAAACCGCTCGTCTGTGTGCTGTTCCGACCAACCAAAAACGACGTATGCTCTGAAGCAAGTACGAGACGGAAGCTATTGGCTACTGGCTATTGAACTTCCTTTTTCTAGTCCCGTCGTACGTGCTGTATGTCACCGCGTTCTGGACGGTCAGACTTTGGTCGGACTTTGGGTTGGCCTTGTGTAGGCAATGCTGCTTGAATGGAATTCCGTCGGAGTTCCGTCTGAGAAACCTTTGGAGTTTATTCCGATGGCAAAACTGGTCGTGTGCATGCGGCATAAGGCCTAAAACAGGTGGTGAGGAGGCAACCTGTCAACCACCCTTTGAAAAGGGTCCTGCTCCAACTGGAGCTGAAGGGGAATGTAAAAGGCTTCAAGAAACCTGTATAACATTTGCTGAAAGCTTTTCAAATGCTTTGTAAAAGCTTGGTGTACACACTGATCCTATACAAGCTGAGGCGGTTCTGCATTCATTTTCTTGAGCCAGCAGGCTGCAGTGAACTGCTTACACATGGTGTTTCTCTATAGGCCTCAATGGGGAAGCTGTCTCTCTGCAAGCTGAAGATAATGGGAGAATAAAGGAGAGGTTGGCAAAATCTTTTAAAAGTAAAAGTAAAGTCAAGGTCAAGAATTTGACCTTGATTACACCAAGTTGAAAACAGTTTGAAGAAATATATAATCTTATACATTGTAAAAAAAAAATTTTGTTATAACATGCATAACTGTTAATCATCCTTAACATTTTTAAGACTCGTCAAGCTTTAGAGCAATTATTTGGATGATTTGTTTATTAAGATCCAGCTGTAATGCTTCTCATGTAAGCCATGCTTTATTGAAATGTTGATTACAGACACTTCAATAACTTTAAACACACCAACATTTATTTAATATACATTAGAGAGATTAACAAGTACTAAAAGCACAGAAGAGTCTGTTTATGCTGGTGAATTTATGCTAGCATCAAAGACTGTCTCAGTGAGAATAAAAAAGAGAAGATAAATACCCAAAGTAATAATTAACCTTGGGGAAGTACACATTGTCCTACAGTGATAGTTGGCTGATTTAATAACATTAAAGTGGATGTAAACACTCACATATACCCAGTGAAGTGAACAGCCTCAGATGATACACAGAGATGAAATAAATCTCCCTACATAAGTTTTTGACATGCATATCTGCTGTCTTCATCTTTATATACTGTTTAGAAGGTGCACATCATGTTAGGAGATTTTCTCTTCCTGGTGCAGTGAAGCCTGGGCATACAGCCAAGACAGCTGATTGGAGGAGAGGCACACACCCCCTCTCCTCATAGGTAGAAACTTTCAGCTCTGTTTGTTGAATCGTACAGCTCAGTGCTAATCTATTCATAGCATTCTCCCCAATAAAAAACTCTGGCAGCTTTTATCATACGTGACGGAGAACTTCTCAGTAATTATCAGGCTGATAACAGAAGAACGGAACAGGATACAGCTACGGGACGTAGTGCTTTGAAGAGAGATAAAAAAAAAAAAAAACACTGCAGATATATGTGCCCAGCTCAAATTTCTTGAATTGGGTTTACATCCACTTTAAAGTAATATCTTTTGTGTGAATGTGTAAAGATTACCATTGTTAATTTTGCACGCAAGATGATTTGGGGATGATTTTTTAAAGCTAAATAGGCTGTTCACGTTGCAAGGGAATTTTCTTTTTGCAAGGATTTATCCCATAGCTCAGTGAATGTGGTAAACTTTCAATTTGCAAAGAAAACCTGAACATGTCCAAGGAAAATAAAAAATAAAAAAAAAACTGTATTTTGCTTGCACATAATTGGGTGATGGAAGTTAGCAAAGCTTTACCTCAAAAAATAAGCAAAGGAAAAAGTCCCTTGGGAAGTGAAATTCCCTTTCCAAAGTGAACAGTTTAATAAATCTACTTCATTATATTCTTCATTGCACAGCATTATTAACCACTTCAGCTCTCGTACCTGTATATCCTTTATGGACAGAGACATTTTTACTTGTATATCTTTTTTTAGACAGAGCAATTTTTACATTTTACACTATGGTGTTTATCTGGTGTTAACTTCATCATTACCTAAGATAATAAATAAATGGATTATTTTGGGGGAAAAAAATAGGCTTTCTTTTGTAATATAGTTTAGCAAAGATTATGGAATTGTCAGGGCTGGGCTCAGCCCTTCCTTCTCTGAGCTGGCCACTCAGCTGTCAAGTAATTGCCGCTCCCATCTCTCTATTGATACTCAGCTCAGCTGTTGTTCATATCCTGCTTGTCAGTCCTGCTTACTTAAGCCGTCCAGTCCAAAGGGTCTTTGCCTTCACCTTGGTCAACATCACAAGAAACATCTCCTGCGTTCCTGTTTAAAGACTGGCTTTGCTGACATCCCTTCTGGCTCCAGATTCTGCTTGCTGTTCCTCTACTTTGATCCCTGACTTCTGGCTTGGCTGACTATCCATTCAGGTTGATGAACTCTGGCTATGTTTTGACTACGTTTGTTCTTTTTACTTTTATTATTAACCACTTGCCTACCAGGCACTTACACCCCCTTCCTGCCCAAGCCATTTTTCAGCTTTCAACGCTGTAGCACTTTGAATGACAATTGCACGGTCGTGCTACACTGTACCCAAACACATTTTTTATAATTTTCTTCACACAAATAGAGCTTTCTTTTGGGGGTATTTCACTGCTGGGTTTTTTTTTATTTTTTACAAAAAAAGACCAAAAATGTTTCGCCTTCACTGCAATGATGGGCACTGATAGGCTGAACTGGTGGGCATTGATGAGGTGGCACTGATGAAGAGGCACTAATATGCCACACTTATGGGCACTAATAGGTGGCACTGATATGTGGCACTGATGAGCACTGATAGGCGGCACTGCTGGGCACTGTTAGGTGGCACTGATGGGCACTAATAGGCGGCATTGGTGGGCACTGATAGGCGGCAGTGGTGGGCACTGATAGGCGGCACTGGTGGACACGGGTAGGCAGCACGTATAGATGGTACATATAGGCACTGATAGCCATTGATGGGTGGCACTGATGGGTGACACTGATGGGTATTGATGGACAGCAGTGATGGGCATTGATGAGCAGAACTGATAGGCGGCACTGATTGCCAGCACTGACTGGCATGGCTAATGGGCACTGATTGGTGGCACTTGTGGGCAGTGGTGGGAACTGATTGCTGCCACTGGTGGGCATTGTATGCTGACATTGGTGGGCAATGGTGGGCACTGTTTGTGACACTGTATTTATTTATTGTAATCAGGGAACTGATGATTAGGGATGGGCGAACGGTTCAGCCCGAGCATGAGTTCACGCCGGACATTTGACTGTTTGTTCGGCTCCCCGAACCGACCATAATGCATTGTGGCATTGAACAGTGCATTGCAAGCCGTGAAAGCTTCAGCCAATCAGGGCACAGAGCACTGTCAGAGTCATGATTGGACACTGTCATCATGACTTTATCCAATCATGGCTCATTCCCGCCCCACAGTATAAAAGTTTTCTTTCAATGGCAGACATTTTCAGTGTGATTTTGATGTGGAAAGAGATAAAACAGGGCTCTGTTCAGTGCTATTAGTTAGTGTGCTATACTGTGCTATTTTGCTTCAATTGTCAGTTTAGAATATTAGTTTGTGTCAGTCTAGGGCTAGTGTGAGTGTAGTGAGGAGGACCATCATTCAGCTTTTCATAGTGTGCAGCTAGAGTAGGGACAGCTCAGATAGTTTCAGTGTGGTGTAGTGAGATCGTGTCAGTAATCTTGACATTAGTATATAGCTAGAGTAGGGACAGTTCAGATAGCTTCAGTGTAGTGACGGTTGAATACCGTCTATTTGATTGCATTACTGCCAGTTTAACGCAATATCGTATTGCGTGCGTTACTTCCAGTTTAACGCCATATTGTATTGCATGCATTGCTGCCAGTTTAACGCCATATAGTTTTGTGTACGTTACTGCCAGTTTAACGCCATATAATTTTGCGAGCATTACTGCCTGTTTAACGCCATATAGTTTTGCGTTTGTTACTGCCAGTTTAACGCCCTATCGTTTTGCGTGCGTTACTGCCTGTTTAATGTCATATAGTTTTGCGTGCGTTACTGTCAGTTTATCGCCATATCTTTTGTGTGCGTTACTGTCAGTTTAACGCCATATAGTTTTGCGTGTGTTACTGCCAGTTTAACGCCATATAGTTTTGCGTGCGTTACTGCCTGTTTAAGGCCATATAGTTTTGGGTGTGTTACTGCCAGTTTACCGCTATATAGTTCTGTGTGCGTTACTACAAGTTTAAAGCCATATAATTTTGTGCGTTACTGCCAGTTTAACACCATTTACTTCTGAGTGCATTACTGCCAGTTTAACTCCATACAGTTCTGTGCATCACTGTACGTTTGGCACATTATGTTGCAGTATATTATATTGTATCTGTGGAGTGTGTCTGTGTAGTGTGAGTACTCAGATTAAAGGGCACCAAACACCTCTTTACATTGATTAAAGTGCATCTACGTACAGATTTCAACTTCTCCTTTACATTTGCTTATAAGCACCTCCCCCTCCCTCCCAATAATGTCTGGGAGAACAACAAGGAGAGGCAGATGTTCCCTTGGCACTGTAAGGGGGCCAGCAACAAATGTGTCCACAGGCAAAGGTGGACGTGGTGGTCAGTCCTCAGGCAGGGCATCATTTCCTCTATTTAGTGAGTTTGCCGTGCTATCCAGCCACAGCATGCAGAGGAGGTGGTGGACTGGCTTACTAAACCTTCCTCATCCTCCTAATCCTCTGTCACACAAGCAGAGACAAGTGTGCAGTCCCCTGCAGTTGCCAGAGTGGATAAACTTGCCTCCTTGTCCACATCTACTCCTGCCATAGCCCTAACAACAGCCATTGAGAAGTCAGCTGAGTTATTTGGCCACAGCGTCAGCCACTTGCTCCTTGATGATGCCCAGCCATAACTGGATTCAGATGCTGGTTCTGAGGTTGAGGATGACAGGAACATGAGCCTAGAGAGAGGGAGGAACACTGTTAGACAAATTGGCATTCATGTTCCCCAAGCCGCAGCGTATTGCCAAGTTGTCTCCAGTGGTAATGATGAAGATGGAGGAGATAGAGATGATGATGATGATAAAGATGATGAGGTCGCTGATGCGACTTGGGTGCCATATAGAGAAGAGGAGGAAACTGAAGATGAGGCGGCACAACCCCAAGGAGGTCGGCATCAAGAAAAAGTTATCGAGCAGCCACCTTATTCCATTACATTCTGCAGCTGTTATCTCCTGGCCCACTCCCACAGCTCAGCTGTCTGAGCCTTTTTCAGCACATCTGCAGCAGATCGCACTGTTGCTATCTGCAAACTGTGTCACAGGCACATCAAATGTGACAAAAACACCAACCATTTGGGTACCACATGACTAACAAGGCATTTAACGTCCAACCACTCAGCCTGTTGGCAAAAGCACCTAAAAGCCACACAAAAGGGGCACAAATCTGTCCCTCCTCCTCCTCCTTACCCACTTCAGTCTGCCCCTGCGATACCGAGTCATTACCTTTCAGCAGCCTCCACTGACAGGGATGATGGTATAGCACAGGGTGTCCAAGGTCCTAGCAGCTCATCTACCAGCAGCACACCACCAGCTGTAGACTGTAGCCAGCAAATTTCTCTGCCCTATCTTCTGCAGCAGAAAAAAAATACAGTCCCTTCCACCCACATGCCCAGCACCTGAATGCAAGCTTGTCAAAGCTGTTGGCTCTCCAACTTCTGCCTTTCAGCCTGGTGGCTTCTGCCCCCTTCCGTGAATTTGCACAATGTGCTGTACCACAATGGTAGGTTCCCAGTCGATACTACTTTTCACGTAAGGCCTTTCCATCTCTCTACCATCACGTGGAAGGGAATGTTCTGGCATCGTTGGGCAAGGCAGTCAGCCGTATAATTCACCTTACTGCTGACACGTGGTCCAGCAAGCATGGGCAGGGACAATATATTTTGTTCACAGCACACTGGGTAAAGCTGTTTGCAACTTGAAAGGATGCAGGACAGGGCTCATTGCTGCAGCTTGTTGTGCCCCCATGTCTCCATATAGCTGGTGGTGATGATGCCAGACCTGTGAGCACTACCCCCTTCTCCTCCTCCTCTGCCACCTCCATGCCCTCCTCTGCAGAATTGTCCTATGAACATCAGGTACCCCCTAAGCATTCAAAGGGCTTTTCCCAGAGTCAGGCTAAAAGGTGTCATGCAGTGCTTCAGCTGGTGTGTTTAGGGGACAGGAACCACACCAGAGCAGAGATTCTTGCAGCTCTGCAAGGACAGGCCCAGAGGTGGTTCACACCATGCCAGCAGGAGCCAGGAATCGTGGTGTCCGATAATGACTCAAACCTCCTGTCCGCCCTTAGACAAGGAAAGTTGACACATGTGCCATGCCTGGCACATGTCCTCAATTTGGTAGTGCAGTGTTTCCTAAGTACGTACCCAGGGTTGCAAGATGTACTAAAGCAGACCAGAAGAGTCTGTAGCCATTTCAGGTGGTCATACTCAGCCAGTGCTCGGTTGGCTGAAATTCAGCGGGAATTCCACCTGCCCGTAAACCGCCTGATTTGTGACATGCCCACCAGGTGGAACTCAACTTTGGGAATGCTGCAACGGCTATACATGCAGCAGAGGGCCTTCAATGAGTACTTGTGTCAGTACGGCACAACGACAGGCTCAGGCCGCCTCGGCTTTTTTTCCCCATGCCAATGCATGCATCAGTGACACAATCCCTGTTGTGTTCCTGCTGGAGCAGACTCTGCGTGGCATTATGGACAGGGCACTGGAGGCAGAGCAGCAGGAGAAAGAGAAGGACTTCCTTTCCTCTCAAGGCCCACTTTATGCAGACACCATCATTCCTATGTCACAGAACACACAGGAGGAGAGAGGGGAGGAGGATGAGGAGGAGGATTCTGGCACTTTCATAGCCTTTGAAGAAGAGGAAGACATGCGTCAGTCTGTAAGCGATGGCTTTCCAACCCCAGGACCCTTGGGAGTAGTACATGGCTGGGAGGAGGAAGTTCCAGATGCTGTCATCCTGAGTGACCCCAAGGAGTCTGCTTCTCAAGCCTCTGCAAATTTGAGACGCATGGGCAACCTCATGCTTCAAAGCCTGCGAAAGGACCCAAGAATATGTGACATAAAGGAGAAGGATGATTACTGGTTGGCAACCCTCCTTGACCACAGTTATAAGGGGAAGGTCTCTGAACTCATCCCATCCCCACAGAGAGTGCAGAGGATAAAATCTCTTGAGGACACATTAAAGCGGGGTTCCAAACAAATTTTGAACAATATCTGTATGTATTCTCTTCCTTGCCTAGATGCTGACATGCCGTTTAAAAAAATTTAAATCGCCGTAATTACCTTTTATTTTTCTATTCTTCTTTGCACTTCCTGGTTCTCCTCCCGTGGGAGTAGGCGTGTTTCTAGCCTCTCCCAGACTCCTGGGAGCTAGTCTCAGGCTTCCCAGGATGCCACTGAGCATGTGCGGGAACGAGCGGTGAATGCTGGGAGCACAGCATTCACCACATCCAGGAAATAAATGCTTGTGGGCTTCAAATGCCCACAATGAAGATGGAAACCGCCTGCAGTGAATAATATAAGTTATTCTTTCCGACAAAATCTGACACAGGCGGACATATTACACACAATATGTAAGTATGTAATGCTGAGAAGAAAAGTTTGTGAAAGAACTCAAAAAAAAAAAAGATAGATAGGTGGACCCCCGCTTTAAAGAGGATTTTATTGAAAGTTTTTCCTGACTTTAGTAGGTTACAGTGTGGTGGAAAACGTCGTTTTGAGTCAACCGTTGGTCAAGAAAGGAGCGTTGGAGAAGGCATCCGTCTAAGTGAGGCATTTCAGAATTTTTTTAGTCCTCGCCGCCCAGGGCTGTCAGCTTCCACATCCCATCGGCAGCGTCTGCATCACATGGTGGATGATTACCTCAGGGCCAAAACAGAGATGGAGAGCTTTCCAGCTGACGATCCGCTGGCTTACTGGGTCATGAGAATAGACCACTGGCCAGAACTTGCCCAGTATGCTATTGAGTTGTTGGGCTGCCCTGCATCCAGTGTGCTTTCAGAACAGGCATTCAGTGCTGCAGGAGGTTTCATTACTGATCATAGAACGCGTCTGTCCACAGACTCTGTGGACCGTTTGACTTTTATAAAAATGAATCAGTCCTGGATTACCAGCTATGAAGCCTCTGATGCCGATGTCACTGATTAAGTCTTTTTGGGATGTGGAATCTCTACAGGACTTTGAGGCTGCCTAGCTTTGAGGGTGTTCAATCATTTCATCTGGAAGAATGTTTTTGTTACAAGTTTCATGGGCACAATTAACACCCAAAGACCAATTTTTCTGCACCTGTTTGACAGGTGCATATCATTGCAATTTTTTACAGCAAGGCCAATTCTTGCTTTTATCAAGATTATCTCTATAAGGGTTAGGGTGGGAAGGTGCCACCGACACCCAAAGACCAATTTTAACGCACCCGTTACTTCTATCCAAAGTCAAAATGACACCAGAATGTATCCAAAAAATCTCTAATCTTGTTCCCAGTGCATTACATTGTGGCCTCATCATACACACTGGCTCCCCAGCTGTTGCTGAGCAAAATAAAGGCAGCTTGCAGGAAAAATTTCATTTTTTTGGCTTTATAAATTCAATTATTGCTGCAGCAGATTCTAGACATGGTACAGATCTGCCACTTTACAGTTAGACTAAGGGGACCCCCCTGGCACTATATTGGAAGGAATTTTTCATTTTTATACTTTCACTTTAAAAATAAAGTGAAACTGCTCATTTAAAAATGACGTTTTTCACAAACTTTTTTTATTGATCCATGTCCCCCAGGGCAGGAACCGGGCCCCTATAACCATTGTATGCCTAGTGACTTGCATTTAAGCCTTCAAAATGTGCACTTTTGATATTTAATGTTCGGAACATTAAATAGCTTTAATAGGCTTCGGTGTTCGGGTCCGAACGTTCGCGGTGTTCGGAAGTTCTGGTCTGGACTGAACAGGGGTCTGTTCAGCCCATCCCTACTGATGTTCAGTGCCCTGATTATATTCCTACATGTTCCCCTGTGAGAGGATGCCACTGATTGGCTATCCTCTCCTCACACTCTGTCTGTGTGAGGGGAGGAGAGCCCATTCCCGGCACTTCCTTGTTCACATGTGACTGGCTGTGATTGGACACAGTCGATCACATGGTTAAAGAGCCGCGGATGTGGCTCTTTACAAAGATCGGATTCGCACGGTGTCCTAGCAACACGGCATGGCCACCATTACCGCACTGCATCCCCCACGGGGGCGCGAGAGCGGACGTTCATATGACGGCGTCCCAGAACAAGAGCTGCACCGCCCCGCCATCATTTGATGGTGGGCAGGCAGCAACCAGTTAAACAAGTGTGATTTAACTGTACTTCTGTCTCGGTCTGATTTCATAGTTTCTGACAGTAGGCGAAGGCCATGAATTCAAAAGATACAGTCAATCCACTTGTTGGTAATATTTTTTCCAGATTAAATTAACTGGATCACCGCATGGATCAGTTCGCCATGGCGTTAGAAACGATCCTGAGTTGCACGGCTCACCTGTAATCTCCCACTGTGGCCGCCCCGCTATATTGCTATGTTGCAGGCCGAATCTGCTGCTGCGCCAGTCTCTGTGCAGACACCCTCCTCGAGTGTTACCTCTATAAGAGGTATGTCTGGTTCCGCTCCACTTCCCCAGTGATTTGGGGGCAATCCAGTCCAATGCAGAGGGTTTCTCAACCATATTGAGATATACTTTGAGATGCTGCCCCAGGCATTTCCCACAGACAGAAGCAAAGTAGGTTTTGTGATATCTTTGCTTTCTGAGAGAGCCTTGGCCTGGGCAAACCCTCTATGGGAGACACAAAAACCTGTTGTCTTGAGCTACCCTGAGTTTGTGGCTTCGTTTAAAAAGGATATTTGATGTTTCCACATGCTCCGCTTCTGCTGCCAAGTGCCTCATGTCCATCGAACAGAGTACGAGAACTGTTGCCGAGTATGCCATTGAACTCCGTACTCTGGCAGCAGAGGTTGGGTGGAACAATGAGGCCCTCGTGGCTGCTTTTTCTCATGGTCTCTCAGATACCATCAAGGATGAGATAGCAGCCCAAGATATACCCACTGAGCTGGAGAAGTTGATCACGTTTGCCATCCTCATTAACTTCAGACTCAGAGAAAGACTCTCTTTTAAGGAGCGCTTGTGGAGGCCTCCTGTACGTTTGTCTCTGAGCTTTGCAGTCCCACTAATGCCTTCCTCACCTCCCATGCCTCCTGGTACCAAGTCGGTCAGTGAAGGTGAACCCATGCACTTGGGTTTCACGCGTCTCTCTGCGGATGAGAGAACCTTTAGGAGGAGGGAGAGATTGACTTGGGTTTCACGCGTCTCTCTGCAGATGAGAGAACCTTTAGGAGGAGGGAGAGATTGACTTGGGTTTCACGCGTCTCTCTGCGGATGAGAGAACCTTTAGGAGGAGGGAGAGATTGTGCCTTTATTGCAGCTAGGCAGGTGAATTTTTGAAGTCTTGTCCTACCTGTCCTGTGAACACCTGAACCTTGAGGTCCTGTCACGGACAGACCTTAGGTGGCATTGTTTCATCCTCAGTTATCCAGAAGGATAAGCCAGTGGTTTCAATTACCCTTTCTTGGGCTGAGTTGTCCATCAAGATACAGGCTCTAATTGACTCTGCGGCTGCAGGCCTGTTCATTGATGTTGCCTTTGTATCGAAGCACTTGATTCCGCTGCGTGACACTCCACTTGCCATTGAGGCTCTTGACGGGAGACCTCTACAGCCTGCCCATGTGACTCATGAGACAGTTCCATTGCCCATGGCCGTAGGGGCTCTTCACCATAAGATAATCCAATTCCAAGTTATTTCCTCACCCAATTTTCCTCTGGTTATTGGTTATCCTTGGTTACAGAGGCACAACCCCTCTTTTGATTGGCTCCATGCTAAGGCTCTCTCCTGGTCACCACAATGCAGTGAGACATACTTCCAAAAGGTAGTCAAGGTTCTGTGCACCTCTTCACTCTCCTCCCTGCCAGAGGAGTATAGTGATTTTAGTGATGTCTTTGACAAAGGTCAAGCCAGTAGTTTGCCTCCACACCGGCCATATGATTGCACAATTGACCTTCAACCTGGGGTCATAATCCCTCATGGCCAGGTTTACCCTTTGTCAGTCTTGGAGGGTAAGGTCATGGAGGAGTATGTTGCAGACACACTTTCTAGAGGTTTCATTCGCAAATCCTTGTCTCCTGCTGGTGCTGGTTTCTTCTTTGTGAAGAAGAAGAGTGGTGAACTGAAACCTTGTATCAATTATAGTGGTCTCAATCGTTTCACGATTAAGAATGCCTATCCAATTCCATTGATTACAGAGTTATTTGACCGCCTCAAGGGAGCAACGGTTTTCATGAAGCTTGATTTGAGAGCGGCTTACAATCTCATGAGAATTAAGGAGGACGAGTGGAAAACTGCTTTCAATAAGAGAACAGGTCATTATGAGTACCTCATAATGCCTTTTGGCCTTTGTAACTCCCCGGCAGTTTTCCAGGAATTTATTAACAATGTCCTCCGACATTTGTTGCAGTTATGTGTGGTGGTTTATCTCGATGATATTCTCATATTTTCCAAGTCCCTGGAGAGCCACCACACAGATGTCTGCCGTGTGCTTCAGAAACTAAGAGAGAACAATCTCTATTGTAAACTGGTGATGTGCAAGTTCATTTCCACTGCTGGTTTTTCGATGGACCCAGAGAAACTTTCGGCAGTCCTACAGTGGCCCCAACTCATGGGTTTACGTCCTCTGCAGCATTTCCTGGGCTTTGCCAATTATTATTGGAAGTTTATTCGTAACTTCTCATCTCTGGTCAAGCCCCATGACCAGAAAGGACGGTAACCCACAGAGTTGGTCTCCGGAGTCCATTAAAGCCTTTGAGAGTCTCAATGCTGCCTTTATTTATGATCCTGTGTTGGCACATCTTAATCCTACGTTACCTTTTATCCTTGAGGTTGATGCTTCTGAGACTGGTGTTTGTGCCCTTCTGTCTCAACATCCTACCTCTGAGAGCACGATGCATCCTCGTGGCTACTTTTCCAAGAAATTGTCACCTGCAGAGTGCAATTATGAGATTGGTGACAGAGAGCTGTTGGTGATCACTTTAGCCCTGAAAGAATGGAGACATCTCCTCGAAGGTACCACTGTACCGGTTCTCATTCTTACTGACCATAAGAATCTCAGATTCTTGTCTGAGGCTAAACGCCTCTCTCCCAGAAGGGCGCGATGGGCTCTTTTCTTGTCACATTTCAATTACATTGTCTCATTCTTACCCCGTATTAAGAATGTAAGGGCTGACGCCTTGTCACAACAATTTTCCTCCACTTCCAAGTTGGAGTCGGTTCCGGTTCCTGTGATTTCTCCTGATTGTATTCTGGCTACGGTTCGCACCAGTCTCACTTCTCTTTTGGGTGACAAAATTCTTGCTGCTCAGGTCAATGCTCCACTTGAGAAACCTTGTGACCGCTGCTTTCTCCCAGAGAGTCTCCATACTGCCGTGCTCCAGACTTACCGTTCTTCCAAGGCTGCTGGCCACCCTGGGAGGAATCAACTCGTCTGGGCCATTTCCCAACAATTCTGGTGGCCTAGTCTACGTGCTGATGTAACTGCCTTCGTAGCTGCCTGTTCCATGTCTGCTCAGAGTAAGACTCCACAACACCTTCCAGTGGGCCTTGTACAACCCATACCCAATGGAGAGAGGTTCCGGACCCACCTGTCCATGGATTTCATTGTGGAGTTACCCAACTCCCAGGGCAACACAGTTATCCTTATGGTGGTGACCAGTTCTCAAAGATGTGTCATTGTATTCCACTTAAGTTGCCCACTTCTATTGAACTGGCTTCCATTTTTGCTCGGGAGATCTTTCGATTACATGGGCAACCCAAGGTGATTGTCTCGGACAGGGGTAGTCAGTTTATGTCCCGGTTCTGGCGAGCCTTTTGTGCACAGTTGGGAATTCAGCTTGCTTTCTCCTCTGCGTATCACCCGCAGTCTAATGGGGCTGCAGAACGAGCCAATCAATCAGTCCTTGGAGCAATCCCTACGTTGCTATATTTCTGACCATCATAACAACTGGTCAGACCTATTACCGTGGGCAGAGTTTGCTCACAACAGTGCCTTGAATTCTGCTTCCCGATTGTCCCCATTTATGGCGAATTATGGTTTCCAACCTTCCATGTTGCCTGACTCGTTTGTTCCACAGAGTATTCCAGTGTTAGAGGAGCATCTCCGTGGTCTTCGTTCCACTTGGGCTCAAGTCCAGGAGGCTTTGCGTTATGCTAATGATAGGTACAGACTCCATGCTGACCGCAGATGCCTGCCTGCGCCTTCCTACCAGGTTGGGGACAGGGTCTGGCTGTCATCTCACAACCTCCGACTTTGTGTTCCCTCACTGACATTCGCACCTCGGTTTATTGGGCCTTTCCGTATTCTTCACAGGATTAACAGTCGCTTACACATTAGACCTTCCTTCTAATATGCGTATTTCGAATGTATTTCATGTCTCCTTATTAAAACCTTTGGTCTGCAACCGCTTTACCACCTCAATGCCACGTCCTCACCCTGTACAAGTTGAGAACCATGAGGAGTATGAAGTACAGTCCATTGTTGACTCTTGTAGGCTCCGTGGGCGCATACAGTACCTGGTGTATTGGAAGGGGTACGGTCTGGAGGAACGCTCTTGTGTCTCATCCTCGGACGTACATGCCCCTGTCCTCCTTTGTGATTTCCATAGACTTTTTCCCCTCAAGCCTCGTGGTCCTCCGAGGGGGAGGGGTCATTGAAGAGGGGGTACTGTCAGGGCTGGGCTCAGCCCTTCCTTCTCTGAGCTGGCCGCTCAGCTGTCGGCTAATTGCAAGCTCCCATCTCTCTCCACAGTTAATCAGCTGTTGTTCATATCCTGCTTGTCAGTCCTGCTTACTTAAGCCGCCCAGTCCAGAGGGTCTCTGCCTTCGCCTTGGTCAACATCACAAGAAACATTTCCTGCATTCCTGTTTAAAAAACTGGCTTTGCTGACATCCCTTCTGGCTCCAGATCCTGCTTGCTGTTCCACTACTTTGATTCCTGACTTCTGGCTTGGCTGACTCTCTGCTCCATTTACTGAACTCTGGCTATGTTTTGACTACGTTTGTTCTTTTTACTTTTGTTATTAAACAAGTGTGATTTAACTGTACTTCTGTCTCAGTCTGATTTCATGGTTTCTGACAGGAATCTCTACATACTATATATAGAGATATATATACAGTATCTCACAAAAATGAGTACACCCCTAACGTTTTTGTAAATATGTTATTATATCTTTTCATGTGACAACACTGAAGAAATGACACTTTACTACATTGTAAAATAGTGCGTGTACAGCTTGTATAACAGTAAAAATAAGCTGTCCCCTCAAAATAACTGAACACACAGCCATTAATCTCTAAACCGCTGACAACAAAAGTGAGTACACCCCTAAGTGAAAATGTCCAAATTGGGCCAAAAGTGTCAATATTTTGTGTGGCCACCATTATTTTCCAGCACTGCCTTAACCCCCTTTGGCATGGGGTTCACCAGAGCTTTACAGGTTGCCACTGGAGTCCTCTTTGACTTCTCCATACCGACATCACAGAGCTGGTGGATGTTAGAGACCTTGCGCTCCTCCACCTTCCATTTCAGGATGCCCCACAGATGCTCAATAGGGTTTAGGTCTGGAGACATGCTTGGCCAGTCCATCACCTTTACCCTCAGCTTCTTTAGCAAGGCGGTGGTCGACTTGGAGGTGTGTTTGAGGTTGTTATCATGTTGGAATACTGCGCTGCGTCCCAGTCTTCGAAGGGAGGGGATCATGCTCTGCTTCAGTATGTTTACAGTACATTTTGGCATTCATGGTTCCCTCAATGAACTGTAGCTCCCCAGTGCTGGCAGCACTTATGCAGCCCCAGACCATGACACTCCCACCACCATGCTTGACTGTAGGCAAGACACACTTGTCTTTGTACTCCTCACCTGGTTGCCGCCACACACTTGACACCATCTGAACCAAATGAGTTTATCTTGGTCTCATCAGACCACAGGACATGTTTTCAGTAATCCATGTACTTAATCTGCTTGTCTTCAGCAAACTGTTTGCGGGCTTTCTTGTGCATCATCTTTAGAAGAGGCTTCCTTCTTGGACGACAGCCATGCAGACCAATTTGATGCAATGTGTGGCGTATGGTCTGAGCGCTGACAGGCTGACCCCCCACTCCTTTAAACTCTGCAGCAATGCTGGAAGCACTCATACATCTATTTACCAAAGACAACCTCTGGATATGACGCTGAGTACGTGCACTCAACTTCTTTGGTCGACCATGGCGAGGCCTGTTCTGAGTGGAACCTGTCCTGTTAAACTGCTGTATGGTCTTGGCCACCGTGCTGCAGCTCAGTTTCAGGGTCTTGGCAATCTTTGTATAGCCTAGGCCAATTTTATGTATAGCAACAATTATTTTTTTCAGATCCCCAGAGTTCTTTGTCATGAGGTTGAACTTCCAGTACCAGTGTGAGAGAGTGAGAGTGATAACACTAAATTTAACAAACCTACTCCCCATTCACACCTGAGACCTTGTAACACTAACAAGTCACATGACACCAAAGAGAGGAAATGGCTAATTGGGCCCAATTTGGACATTTTCACTTAGGGGTGTACTCACTTTTGTTGCCAGCGGTTTAGACATAAATGGCTGTGTGTTGAGTTATTTTGAGGGGACAGCAAATTTGCACCATTATACAAGCTGTACACTCACTACTTTACATCGTAGCAAAGTGTCATTTCTTCAGTGTTGTCACATGAAAAGATAGAATAAAATAATTACAAAAACGTGAGGGGTGTACTCACTTTTGTGAGATACTGTGTGTGTATATATATATATATATATATATATATATATATATTCTTTAGGTTTGACTGGTAAAGTTTGAAAAACAGTAGTTTCAATGGAAATGCAATGATGCATGTGGCCGGCGGCGGTGATGCCCATTACCACCCACGATCGCTCCTCACAGAGACAGAATGGGGATCTGTCAATGTAAACAGACAGATCCCTGTTCTGTCAGGGTAGTAGAGAGAGATCTGCTGTTCCTAGTAATCAGGAACAGCTTTTTTCTCTACTCCCTGTCAGTTCCATCCCCCCATAGTTAGAAACACCTCCCAAGGACACATTTAACCACTTGATCACCCTCTAGTGTTAACCCCTTCCCTGCCAGTGACATTTATACAGTAATTAGTGGCTGTTTTTAGCTTTGATCGCTGTATAAATGTCAGTTATCCCAAAAAAGTGTTAAAAGTGTCCGATTTGTCCCCCGTAATGTTGCAGGCCTGCTAAAAATCGCAGATCATTGTCTTTGGTAGGAAAAAAAATAATAATAAAAATGCCATAAATCTATCCTTTATTTTTTAGATGCTATAACTTTTGCGCAAACCAATCAATATACACTTGTTGAGATTTTTTTTACCAAAAATATGTAGAAGAATACATATTGGCCTAAACTGATGAAGGAATTTGTTTTTTGGGGGGGGATATTTATTATAGCAAAAAGTAAAAAATGTTGGTTTTTATTTTTCAAAATTGTTGGTATTTTTTTGTTTATAGCGCAAAAAAATAAAAAACGCAGAGGTGATCAAATACCCCCAAAAGAAAGCTCTATTTGTGGGAAAAAAAGGACATAAATTTTGTGTGGGTACAACGTCGCACGACCACGCAATTGTCAGTTAAAGCGATGCAGTGCTGTATTGCAAAAAATGGCCGGGTCATTAAGGGGACAAATCCTTCTGTTCCTTAAGTGGTTAATCTATAATTCGCTCATTTGGAATGACACTGAAATGATTTTCCAGTACAAAGCACAGCAAAGTTTTGTGGCACTGTAACAAACAAAACAAATCAAGGCATAAAAATATGAATAGTAAAAAACATATAAAGAAAAATCATCAGAAAAAGAATAGCTAAGGGCAGAAGGGGAGAAAAGAATGAATTCGGTCTGATTAGGGTTAACTAAGAGTTAATATAATGTTCAATAGGAAAACATTCATTTTTTGTAAAAAGGTAAAGTTTCTCTTTGACAGCCGGTAATTACTGGTGCTCTATATCTTGCATTGCAAGTGGTTTAGAAAATAATTTATTTTAATTATTCCTCAGTAATAACTCGTGATAATCTTTGCGTTTGGGTTGAACATGAGTCTGACTGAAACCCAGCCAAACATGTCAAACATGCTTCACATGCTGCTCCAGGTGAAATCAGGCTCCACAATCTCAGGTGTTCAGCTCATCTCCACCGAAGCAATCAATTGAACCAGCAACAGCTACAGGATTGCCAAACAGTGAGATGCAAAATAATATACTTCCATTATTAAAATAGCCAGAAACAAAAAGAAAGTGCTGTGCCTAGCACAAAACATATCATAATAGAACTTGTTCCTGCTGGCTATTTTAATAGAGTAAGACAGTTACTGTGTATCTCAATGTGCAGCATTTCTGTTTCTGGAACCCAGCCTGTTTGCAGTATAGTGAACAGACAAACAAACTGGGCAGATTTGGCCGGCTCACCTGTCAGCCCCAACCTTCAGCTGATGCATCTAGAAGTCTGACATTTAGAATTTCTATCACCATCACAACTAAATGAAAGATTCTTACACGTTTCTGTTTCAAATTATTAACAAGTGTGTGGGGATCCCGGTTGATGTCATCGACCAAGTATGGTCATGAACATATTATGGTCAAGACGGCCACCCAGGTTCACTGATTATGTTGTTTACTTTCCAGAAACACCTTGAACCTGTTAATTGCAGGAGTAGTAATGGGGCAGCATCATTATAGCTTTGGGTTGTCATTCAGGGTCATCATTCAGGAATTTCTCATTGTGATTGACACTGGATTTTCATTGTTGTTATTTTCAATTGTATTTTTATTGAAATGTTCAATTTTTCCAAGACATAACATATGAATGTAGATAATTGTCATATATCAAAAAGGATGTTCAGTATTCAAAATAAGCTCAGAAGCCATGATAAATAATGTAACTCAGGCAACAATTTTGAAATCACATCATATAGGTATTAGAACATATTACAAAGAAGCATAGAATCTCATCAAGGTGTCTGTTATATAGACACATCATTCACCTAGTAGTGACCAATAGGAAGAAAATGAAGGCATGAAAAAGTGAGGAAATGTTGTCCATTGTTTAAAAATGTAAGCATATGTGGGAACAAAACCATGGGGAGCATACCAGACTGTATGAGATAAATTTGTCAGTAATAAATGAGATGAAGTGGTGCCATCAGAAGATTTGGACAATCCCACAAGTGCAACATTTGATTAAAGCATTTTATTCTTTTGCCTTTCTTGGCTGTGAGGGATTCCAGTCGCTGTACATAGTAGTGTCTGTGAAAGGGTTATAGAAGACCTCGATTAGACAGGGTTATAGAAAACTTCCGCTTGACTACTAGTCTTTGAACAGCAGTCAGAATATGATTGCAGTTTTTTTGAGGTTTTGTGAATGCAGGTGAAAGACAAGCCAAGAAGGCCATGAATGGAATCTACAGGCAAAGCTATACCCAAAACTTGTTCCAGTATTTGTAGTACTGTTGCCCAAAAAGCTTTTATAACAGGACATTGCCAAAATATATGATATAGAGTACCAGAAGCCTGGCTACATCTCCAGCAACTTTTTGACACTTGTGGGTTGTAAGCATGTAAAAATTCAGGGGTCTTTTACCAGAACATCAAGATCTTACAGATTTTTTTTGTATATCATACACAATGATGATTTGGCAGCTGCTGTCCATATTGTATTACACAATGGGAAATATGGGGTGTTGAAGAGCCTTTTCCCAATTGATCATATATAGATAGGGTTCTCCAGTTGTTAGCTTGGTTTTGTGCAGTTATTTGTAAATAGAGGAGATCAAATGTGGTTGGGAGAGGCCTTGGCACATGTACAGTGCCTTGCAAAAGTAGTCACCCCCCTTGGCTTTTTATCTATTTTGTTACATTACAGCCTTTAGTTCAATGTGTTTTTAATCTGAATTATATGTGATGGATCAGAACATAATAGTCTAAGTTGGTGAAGTAAAATTAGAAAAATAGATACATAAAACTATTTTTCAGAAATAAAAATCTGATAATTGGCATGTGCGTATGTATTCACCCCCTTTGTGATGAAGCCCATAAAAAGCTCTGGTGCAACCAATTACCTTCAGAGGTCACATAATTAGTGAAATGATGTCCACCTTTGTGCAATAAAAGTGTCACAGGATCTGTCATTACATATACAGACCTTTTTGAAAGATCCCAGAGGCTGCAACACCTAAGCAAGAGGCACCACTAACCAAACACTGCCATGAAGACCAAGGAACTTCAGTAAAGGACAATGATGTTGAGAAGTACAAGTCAGGGTTAGGTTATAAAAAAAATATCCAAATCCTTGATGATCTCTAGGAGCACCATCAAATCTATCATAACCAAATAGAAAGAACATGGCACAACAGCAAACCTGCCAAGGGTTGGCCGCACACCAAAACTCAAGGACCGGGCAAGGAGGGCATTAATCAGAGAGGCAGCACAGAGACCTAAGGTAACCCTGGAGGAGCTGCAGAGTTCCACAGCAGAGACTGGGGTATCTGTACATAGGACGACAATAAGCCATACGCTCCATAGAGTTGGGCTTTATGGCAGAGTGGCCAGAAGAAAGGCTTTACTTACAGCAAAAAACACCAGGGAAACCGGTCGGAGTTTAGGGAAAGATGGATGGTGCTAAATACAGGGATATTCTTGAGCAAAACCTTTACCACTCTGTGTTATTTGAGGCTAGGATGGAGGTTCACCTTCTAGTAGGACAATCACCCCAAGCACACTGCTAAAGCAACACTTGAGTGGTTTAAGGGGAAACATGTAAATGTGTTGGAATGGCCTAGTCAAAGCTCAGACCTCAATCCAATAGAAAATCTGTGGTCAGACAAGATTGCTGTTCACAAGCACAAACCATCCAACCAGTGGTAAGATGTGGCAAGCTCATAGAGACTTATCCAAAGCGACTTGGAGCTGTGATAGCCGCAAAAGGTGGCTCTACAAAGTATTGACTTTAGGGAGGTGAATAGCTATGCACATTGACTTTTTCTGTTATTTTGTCCTATTTGTTATTTGCTTCACAATTAAAAAAAAAAAAAAAAAAAATCTTCAAAGTTGTGGGCATGTTCTGTAAATTAAATTATGCAAATCCTCAAACAATCCATGTTAATTCCAGGTTGTGAGGCAACAAAACATGAAAAATGCCAAGGGGGTTGAATACTTTTGCAAGGCACTGTATATTCAAATTTAGTAGGTTGATCTAAAGTGTTAAAAAAGGTTGTTTTTTATGACAAAATGGTGTTTAAACCCTTCACACCTAAGAGTAAAACAACTCTTAATGCCTAATTACAATTTTGCAAACTTGACATGTGTTGGTAAAATTGGTAAAACTCTACATATCACCACAGCTACTTTGTGCATCCAGGTGAGTTATAATTTTTCAGGACAAATTGAGCTATCATTTGGTGGTAAATGGTTATGGATATCGCCTAATTTTTTTTTTTTTTATTATTATCAAAGGAAAAATGGCTCAAAAGAGTAAAAAAAAAAATATTATATATATATATATATATATATATATATTATAAAATGTAGCTGTATATTTTCTTGTTACTACCATAACCTACCACCAATGAACAACACAAAATAAATTCTCCTGCTCCTGATGATCACAGCGATACCACATATGTGTGTTATTTTTTGCTTGTACCCATAGTACAGCCCAGAAACAATAAATTTTGCTTTTTTTATGTGCTACCTAAAACGCACTGACAATGATCATAACTGACACTGATAACAATTAGAAAAAAAAAAACCTGTCCAAAATATACTGACCCTGACATTGACCTTTGACCCTGACCTAACCACTAACCCTGGTACTAACCTAAATCAAACCTTGATCTATGTATTTTTTAAATTATAGGTTCATGCTGTACACTGATTGCTTTTGTGTTTGTGCTGTGTAGTGAGCATGTTTATGCTCAATGACGGTTAACAAGCTCAGGTGTCAGGTCTCTATAAAACTCCCAGGCTGCTTGAGCAAGGGGATCCACCCTGGAACCAGATTCCTGTGTAAGATTGGAGAGCAGTGTCAGAGAATACCAACCAACTGTTTGTCTAATAGAAATGTGCATTCAGAAGATATTTGGCTAATAGAAATGTGCATGTCAGAATAAATGTTCACAGAACGGAATGTGCATGCGCAGAGGAATATGTGCACATGAACGGGTGCTCACACAATGTATCATATCGCCAGAATGTTTTTTTAAGGATGCTTCTACCTGTGCTCTATACTGACTGGTCTTCAGCTTTCCCTGTGTCCTGTGTACCTCCAGTGTGTTCCCTTGGTTGCTGACCCAGCTTACTCCTGACCTGATATTGGATTCCGCTTCCTGACTCGTTCCTGACTTTAGCTCTGCTCCTGATATGGTACCTTATTGCCCACCCGTTGATGACCCTAGCTATCCGATGACCACGTTCCTGCCTCTGATCCTGACTTACCGCCCTGCTCAAGTGTCTGCCTGGCTGTCCGCTGCTGCAGTTCTGCACCACGCTGAAAGTTCCTGCTGCAAGTCTGCTGAGAGCTCTGACCATCCACATACCCTGGCCCCGCAGCACAAGTGGGGTGCTTCCTTAACCTCAGCTAAACTGCTGTGCACAGCTACAGTTCCAGATCTGGTGATTCTCCTGCTGCCTTAGAACAGCATCTCCTGCTGCAAGTTCCCTAACCTACATCTGCAGGCACTCGTGTTCCTCCTGTTCTTTGGCACCCTCTGTTTCACTTCCAGTGGGGCCAGGGCAGAAAATACAAGAGAGGCCGACCTTGTTATTTCAGTCTCCACTCAGATACGTGACAAGCAGCTAATACTGAGTGGTGAGATGAAGTCTGTGTGACTAAAAGACTCTGTTTTTCTATGTGTCAATGAGGTGTTTGGGCAGCGGTAGGCTGTTCCAGACCAAGTAAATAGGTTCCTCTGTTTTGAAGTTAGTCGCCCAAAGTGGCAAGGGTTTATTTTCAGCTTTGTTTTATTTTTGCTGTTTTTGATACCTGCACTTTGTAAACACAGTTTTGTTTTCACAAAGATCCTGCCCTCTGTCCATGCCTACTTCACTGTACTGTGACCCATCCAGGGTGTCCTGTACACCCTGCTACTAAGCCAATCCCTCACAGTTAGCAAACGAATCCAAAACTAAACAAATTTTTTCCATCATGCACATCTCTAGAGACAACTAGGAAGTGATGTGGCATAAATTGGTGAGCATCATAGTTCTGTGAGAGTCATGCTGACAAATAAAACTAGTAAAGGTCCTTTGTAGGGTATGTAATTGAGACATAGGACTTGAAACTGGAAGAGTCTTGAAAAGACATAATAATTTAGGAAGTACAAACATCTTAAGTGCTCTAATACAGCCTAGTGGTGAGAGATTACAGCCAACAATTTTTTTTTTTATTTACCTGCCGAATGTTACAAATAAGAGGAGAGTAATTTGCTGCATAGATCTGGATATGTGGGAGTGATGTTGGTACCAAGGTATTTAATAGAGTGTTAACAACATTGGTAGAGATAGTTGGCCTGCAGAATTGCAAGTTCAGCATGGAAGTGGGGGGGATGAGGATAGGCAGGACCTTTGTCTTTGTAGAGTTTATCTTATAACCTGACAGATAACAAATGAGGCTAGTGAGATTAAATAAGAACACCAGGATAGTGATAACATTTGCACATTAGCCCTGTGTAGCTAGTTAAGCAATACTGATAATTTGATTTGGAATAAAATGTGTTCAGGAGGAGGGATCTCTGGTTTGTTGACATAATTTCCTGTTAGTGTTTGTCACCACATACTACAACTACAACACTCATCAAAACCCTCTCATCCAAACCTTGTCAACTCTTTTCTACCCTTAATTCCTTACTTACCCCCCCCCCCACTGCCCCCACCCACCAACTTGCTTACCGCTCAACAGATTGCCAACCATTTCAAAAGCAAAATCTACACACTTCGCAAGGAGATATCCAGCATTCAACTTTCTCCCCTACCCAACACATCAGGTCCAACACCACACTCAATACTCTCCTCCTTCTGCCCAGTTACCACCGATAAAGTTGATAAACTCCTCTCAATGGCCCACCTTACCACCTGTCCCCTCATAATTACTGTGACCACCTTCCCACTCTATCCTAAACTCCCTAACTCACATCTTAAACCTCTCCCTCTCCTCCGGCACCTTTCCTTCCCCGCTCAAACATGCACTGGTTACCCCCATACTTAAAAAACCCTCACTAGACCCCACCTGTTTGAATAACTTAAAACCCATCTCCCTGCTCCCATTTGCCTCCAAGCTCATTGAACGCCTTGTCCATGACCGAATGAGTCACTACGTCATGGACAACAACCTTCTCGACCCCCTACAGCCCGGCTTCCGTCCACAACATCCCAGTGAAACTGCCCTACTAAAACTCACCAATAACCTACTAACTGCTAAAACCAATGGCCATTACTCCATACTCATACTCTAATGCCGTGTACACACGGTCAGACTTTTCGTCTACAAAAGTCCGACAGACGCCGACGGACCAAAGCCGGCTGACAATCCGTGTGTGGGCTTCCCCGGACTTTCAGCGGACTTTTCCAGCTGAAAATCTGATGGACTTTAGATTTGAAACATGCTCCAAATCTTTACGTCATAACTACGCCGGACCCAGAAATCCGCTCGTCTGTATGCTAGTCCGACGGACAAAAACCCACGCTAGGGCAGCTATTGGCTACTGGCTATCAACTTCCTTATTTTAGTCCGGTGTACGTTATCACGTACAAATCCATCAGACTTTTGTGTGATCGTATGTAGGGAAGTCCGTTCGTTAGAAAGTCTGCCACAAGTCCGCCAAAAGTCCGCCGAAAGTCTGTCGGATGGGCTGTCGGACTTTTGTAGCCGAAAAGTCTGACCGTGTGTACGTGGCATTAGACCTCTCTGCTGCATTCGACACAGTTGACCACCCGCTCCTCCTCAGCAAACTACACTCCCTTGGCTTCTGTGATTCTGCTTTATCCTGGTTCTTCTCCTACCTATCTCAGTGCACTTTCTGTGTCACTTACAATTCCATGTCCTCCGCTCCTCTTCCTCTCTCTATTGGGGTACCCCAAGGCTCCGTCCTTGGGTCCCTCCTATTCTTGCTCTATACATCTTCCCTGGGCCAATTGATAACCTCCCATGGCTTCCAATACCACCTACGCTGATGACACCCAGATCTATCTCTCCACTCCTCAACTCACCCCCTCGATCTCCTTACAGATCTCAAATTTACTAAATGACATATCTATATGGATGTCAGGCCACTTTCTCAAACTCAATCTTTCTAAAACTGAGCTTGTTCTATTTCCTCCTTCCCGCCCCCCCCGTGACTTTACCATTAAGATCAACAGCACAACTATTGGTCTCTCCACACATGCCAGGGTGCTGGGTGTAATCCTTGACTCTGAACGCTACTTCAGCCCCCACATCTAAATACTGCCGCCTTAACCTCCACAACATCTCAAGAATTCGACCCTTCCTGACTAATGACACCACAAAGCAACTTATTCACTCCTTGATTATTTCTCACCTTGACCTGCAACTTTCTCCTTAATGGTCTATCCTTACGCAGGCTATCCACCCTTCAATCTATTATGAATGCTGCTGCTAGACTAATAAACCTCACTAACTGATCTGTGACTGCTGCCCCTCTCTTCCAATCCCTTCACTGGCTTCCCCTACCCCACTGTATAAAATTCAAAATGCTAACCACAACATAAAAGGCCATCCACAACACCAACCTCATCTGCAGACATCGCCCTAATCATCCCCTCCGCTCCTCCCAGGACCTCCTGCTCTCTAGCTCCCTTGTTACCTCCTCTCATGCTCGCCTTCAGGACTTTTCCAGAGCCTCTCCCATCCTCTGGAACTCCCTGCCCCGGTATATACGATCAGCCCCTAACCTGTCCACCTTTAGGAGATCCCTGAAAACTCACTTATTCAGGGAAGCCTATCCTATACCCACCTAACAACTGTCCCTGAGCCACCCCTATCAAATTATTCCACGCATCTATTACCTTTTGTATCACCACCCCCTCCCTTTAGAATGTAAGCTCTATGAGCAAGCAAGGCCCTCCTGTCCATTCTGTATTGAACTGTATGGTAATTGTGCTGCCCCCCCTCTACATTGTAAAGTGCTGTGTAAACTGTTGGTGCTATATATATAAATCATGTATAATAATAATAATATAGGAGATAACAAGCAGCCTTGCCTGGTATCATTAAACATAGGAAAAAGCAGTGGCGGAATTACCGGGGTCGCAACAGACGCAGTTGCGACGGGGCCCGGCATTCCGCCACTGTGGGGGGGGGGCCCAGCGGGGTTGCTGGACAGCACAGCTCTGAGTGGAGATTGTGTGTCATAGAACAATAGCACAGAGACACCGGCGGCATTAATGTTCTACTTGTCCGTCCGTCCTCTCTGGCACGGATGAGAAAGGACACACAGCTGATCTTATGGCTCCCCCTTCTCCCCCCTCCCCTCTGTGTGCTCTGCTGGCAGTCAAGTGTGAAGCTAAGGAGCTCACATTTCCCACGGAGCACACAGGAGAGGGGAGGGGGAGAAGGGGGATCCGTAAGATCAGCTGTGTGTCCTCTCTCATCCGTGCCAGAGAGGACGGACAGACAAGTAGAACATTAATGCCGTCGGTGTCTCTGTGCTATTGTTCTATGACACACGATCTCCGCTCAGAGCTGTGCTGTCCGGCACTGATGGAATCTAATAGCATTCACTGATGAGCACTAATAGAAGGCACTGATGAGCACTGATAGAAGGCACTGATGAGCACTGATAGAAGGCACTGATGAGCACTAATAGAAGGCACTGATGAGCACTGATAGAAGGCACTAATAGAAGGCACTGATGAGCACTAATAGAAGGCATTGATGAGCACTGATAGAAGGCACTGAGCACTGATAGACGGCACTGATAGAAGGCACAGATGAGCACTGATGAGCACTGATAGAAGGCACTGATGGGCACTGATAGAAGGCACTGATGAGCACTGATAGAAGGCACTGATGAGCACTGATAGACGGCACTGATGAGCACTGATAGAAGGCACTGATGAGCACTGATAGAAGGCACTGATGAGCACTGTTAGATGGCACTGATGAGCACTGATAGAAGGCACTGATGGGCACTGATAGAAGGCACTGATGGACACTGATAAAAGGCATTTATGGGCACTGATAGGAGGCACTGATGAGCACTGATAGGAGGCACTGATAGAAGGCACTGATGAGCACTGATAGGCCACATTGATGAGCACTGATAGGCAGCACTGATAGGAGGCACTAATGTGCACTGATAGGTGGCATTGATGGGCACTGATAGGTGGTACTGATGGGCACTTACGAATACTGATAGGCAGAATTGAAGAGTACTGATAGGTGGCACTGATGGACGCTGTTAGGCGGCATTAATGAGCACTGTTAGGTGGTACTGATAGGCAGAATTGATGGGCACTAATAGGCGGCATTAATGAGCACTGATAGGTAACACTTGTAGGTGGAAGTGATGGGCACTGATAGGCAGCACTGATGGGCATTGATAGATGGAACTGATGATTGGGGCACTGATTATCAGTGTAAACAATTTACTGACATTCTTGACAGTTAACGGCAGTCCTTTCCTCACACAGACACAGCGTGTGAGGAAAGGGCTGTGGATAACCGGCAAGTCTGTTTATATGTGATCAGCTGATCACATGGTAAAGGGCCGATGTGATTGCACTGGATGCATGTCCCAGGGGTCATGCAGGAAGCACAGTTTTGGGAGGATGTCCATGGACACTCTCCCAAAATTGGAAGCCCAGGGCTCGGATGGAAGGGGGGCCCATCATGGTTTCTTGCACCGGGGCCCTCAAGGTTCTAGTTATGTCTCTGGGAAAAAGGGATGACACAGCATGCAAAAGTTTAACTGGTGAGGTAGGAAAGAAGTACAAAGCTTGGGTTGCTTTAAAAAAAACAAACCATTAAGCCCGCAGGTTGGAAAACATATATAGCCATTTTAGCCTATCAATGGCTTTCTGAGCATGTAAGCTCAGTAGCAGGGCAGGAATGTTATGTTTATTTACCAAATCTATCAAGTCAATGGTCACCCAGGTATGCTGTAGGTAGTTCAATAAGACTTTTTGATTGAAGTCCACTAAGTATCTATTCCTATAGGGGGATATAATTACGTTAAAGTCACACCCTACTATTGTGAGTGGACTTGACACTTGAAACAATTTATCTAATGTTTGGTGTAGAAATTGGATTTGATCAGTGTTAGCTGCATAAATGTTCAGCAACACCATGGGAGTACCCGCCAGAATACAGTTAAGCAATGTATATCCCCCATGAGGGTCCAGTGTGGAATAACCTTTTTTACTCATGAGAATTGCAACCCCTGCTTTACATAAAAACCATAGAAACCCAGAACTAATAAAACAGTATAGGGCCTATAGGAGCCCATAATAAAAATAAAATATATTTGTAAATCATAAGATGTATCTGCATCTCAGGACACCATGGGAAAACCAATACTGTAAATAAGGGAGCAGATAGACAGCATAGGAGGAAGCTTTTTTCTACTAACTACAATAGCTGTGAACAAAAAAAAGGAAAAACAGAGGGGGCGTGGTCTAGGACATGATCAAGATGGATGCTTTCTAGGAGAGCTCTGGCACCATGGGGAGACAGCACCACCAGGAGCAGCACAGGACAGCTTTAGCGATGGGGAAAATAGGAAGACCAGCCCAGCTGGGAGTGTGGGAATCAACTAACTCCCTTGATGTACCAAACATAATAGAGTGAAGTCTTCTCCCAGAGCATGCGGGCCTCACAAGACATGACCGCAAGGATGGTATAGGGAGCTGATCACTCCTTGGTCTTGGCTTTGGTACAACAGCTCCTCAAAATGGCTGTTCTTCAAGGTATGGCCTCAGACATTAAAATCACCTACTTCTGAGCCATTGTGGACCTCTGATCAGCCACGGTGGGGCTGGCTGTTGTGGAGCAATATGCTGACTGCCATGACTATGCCATCATAAAGCTCAAAACACATGTTCACTCAGCATAACCGGCACATGATCGAAATGCAATGACACATGGAAGAACTGGATATTAAAGGCTACCAGAGAAAATTACGAGCTAGGAAATACCGTAGTTGGTCAAACCAGAGCAAATTCCTCAAGCCCTACAGTCGCTATTTAATAATTTGCTAGAGCAGCCTCCAGTGGATGTGGAAAAGGGCATACAGAATACTCCAGCTGCGCAGAGGGGGACTTGGACCCTCCAAGAGATATTGGGGGTCACTTACTATAGAGCTGCGGCACTAATTAGCGGTAGTTGGCGCTAATATGCGCTAAAACGTTATTCACTATAGCGCTGGTTAGAAAATACTCCCAAAATCAAATTTACTAAAGTTCCCTGAAACCAAATAGCGCCCAAATCCTTACTCTGCTAAAACCTGGAGTAGTGCACATGGAAATAATGTTTAGAGCATGATATAATTGCCTAAATGGTACTACAATATGCGGTATATTATTTAAAGATAATTTGCTTTTAACCACTTGACCACTGGGCACTTAAACCCCCTTCCTAACCAGACCAATTTTCAGCTTTCGGTGCTCTCACAATTTGAATGACAATTACTCAGTCATACAACACTGTACCCATATGAATTTTTTGTCCTTTTTTTCACACAAATAGAGCTTTCTTTTGGTGGTATTTAATCACCGTTGGGTTTTTTATTTTTTGCGCTATAAAAGAAAAAAGACTGAAAATTTGGTAAAAAAATGAATTTTTCTTTGTTTCTGTTATAAAATTTAGCAAATTAGTAATTTTTCTTTGTAAATTTTGGCCAAAATTTATACTGCTACATATCTTTGGTAAAAATAAGTACAACTTGGTGTATATTATTTGGTCTTTGTGAATGTTAGAGAGTCCAAATGCTATGGTGCCAATATCTGAAAATTGATCACACCTGAAGTACTGACGGCCTATCTAATTTCTTGAGACCCTAACATGCCAGAAAAGTACAAATACCCCCCAAATGACCCCTATTTGGAAAGAAGACATTCCAAGGTATTTAGAAAGATGCATGGTGAGTTTTTTTGAAATTGTCATCTTTTCCCACAATTCTTTGCAAAATCAAGATTTTTTTTTTTCTTTTTTTTTTTTTCACAAAATTGTCATATTAGAAGGTTATTTCTCTCCTGTCGGGGGTACTTGAGGATTTGAGTTGAGAAACATTGGTAAAGGCCTCAAATCCAATGTCCAAATGTCCAAATTTGACCAAAACAATGCAGGAATAATCATTGGTTAGACACACACAATGTTTGGTTAGCATTTTTTTTATTTGGTCTGATGGAGTGTTAGAACTACCGATCCCGTATTGTACCTTGGGTTTTGGGAGACCATAAGCCCTATGCTGGGCGAGACTGCCATAATAGCAGTCATCGCCGTCTGGTAAGCAGACTCTACTCACACACGTTTTGGTGGACCATATCTAGGCACCTTTTGTCACAAACCTCTCTTGGATGGGTGTTCTTCATTTATTTACTTTATTTGTGGACTTATCAAGAACTTTTGGACTTTTTTTTCACATACATTTGTAATTTTAGTTTCATTTGTTATTTGCAATATGTTTTTTCACTAATTGTTTTACATGTCACTTGGTGGAACTCAATTGTAACTTTTCACATATGTTATTAGCGCTGCACTTTGCTGTTTATTATATTTCTCTCACACAGCATATGCATACCACAAATTACACCCCAAAACACATTCTGCTATTACTCCCGAGTATGGCGATACCACATGTGTGAGACTTTTACACAGCGTGGCCACATACAGAGGCCCAACATGCACGGAGCACCTCCAGGCGTTCTGGAGCACCCAGGCCAATTCTTATATTTCTCTCCTACATGTAAAAATAATAATTTATTTGCTAGAAAATTACATAGAACCCCAAAACATTATATATATATTTTTTTTAGCAAAGACCCTAGAGAATACAATGGCGGTTGTTGCAACTTTTTATCTCGCACGGTATTTGCGCAGCAATTTTTCGAACGCTTTTTTTTTTGGAAAAAAAACAGTTTTGTGCTTTAAAAAAAAATAAAACAGTAAAGTTAGCCCAATGTTTTTGCATAATGTGAAAGATGAAGTTACGCCGAGTAAATAGATACCTAACATGTCACCCTTCAAAATTGCACACTCTTGTGGAATGGTGCCAAACGTCGCTACTTAAAAATCTCCATAGGTGACGCTTTAAAATTTTTTACTGGTTACATGTTTTGAGTTACAGAGGAGGTCTAGGGCCAAAATTATTGCTCTCGCTCTAACGTTTGCAGTGATACCTCACATGTGTGGTTTGAACACCGTTTTCATATGTGGGCGGGACTTACGTATGTGTTCGCTTCTGCATGCGAGCACACGAATGTGGGCGCTTTAAACATTTTTTTTTTTTTTATTGTTTATTTTACTTTATTTATTTTAGTTTGACACTTTTTCCCCCCCAAAAAAATTTTTGATCACTTTTATTTCTATTACAAGGAATGTAAACATCCTTGTAATAGGAATATGGCATGACAGGTCCTCTTTACAGTGACATATGGGGTCAATAAGACCCCACATCTCACCTCTAGGCTGGGAAGCCTGAAATAAAAAAAAAAAAAAAAAAAACGATCTTGGCTTCGATTGTAGCGGTGAGTCGGTAGAAGCACCGGAGGGTGGCGGGAAGGGGGGGGCATCCCCTCTCGCCTCCCGTAAGAACGATCAAGCAGTGTAACAGCCACTATGATCATTCTTATGGTGTAGGGAATCGCCGGCTGAAAAAGCTGATATCTGAATGATGCCTGTAGCTGCACCCATCATTCAGATATCCCCGCTCAAAGTCAAGGACGTCATATGACTGTGGGCGGGAACTGGTTAAAAATTGCGGGGTATTGCAGAGTATTGCGGAGTAGTGCAGGGTATATTGCTGGGTATATTGCAGAGTATTGCTGGGCATATTGCAGAGTATTGCTGGGCATATTGCAGAGTATTGCGGGGTATATTGCAGAGTATTGTGGGGTATATTGCAGAGTATTGTGGGGTATTATGCAGAGTATTGCGGGGTATTATGCAGAGTATTGCGGGGTATTATGCAGAGTATTGCGGGGTATTATGCAGAGTATTGCGGGGTATTTATGCAGAGTATTGCGGGGTATTTATGCAGAGTATTGCGGGGTATTTATGCAGAGTATTGCGGGGTATTACGCAGAGTATTGCGGGGTATTACGCAGAGTATTACGCAGAGTAGTGCGGGGTATTACGCAGAGTAGTGCGGGGTATTTATGCAGAGTAGTGCGGGGTATTTATGCAGAGTAGTGCGGGGTATTTATGCAGAGTAGTGCGGGGTATTATGCAGAGTATTGCAGCTGAGCATGGAGGGATGGATGGATGTGACTGCAATTGTCACTGAGCACCGCTATGGGCACTACACATGCAGCCCACAGCGGTGCTGCCATCCGATCCCTCCCCCTCTCCCCTCGCACTGTACCGATCGGTACAGAGAGGGGAGGGAGGAACCGGCGTCATGACATGACGCCGGTCTGTTGACATGTGATCGCTCCGTCATTTGACGGAGCGATCACATGGTAAACGGCCACGATCAGCGGCCGTTTACCGTGATCCGTGATGCGCCGGGTCCTCTGGACCCGGCGGTCACGGAAGTTCTCGGGTGCGCGCCCCAGGGGGCGCGCGAGAGCAGTATTCTGGGAGGACGTCCCACGGACATCCACCCAGAACTAGCCGACCGCGCTGCAGCCGTCTTTCGACTATGGCCCAGTCGGCAAGTGGTTAAACTGTGTGAAAAAGTGATTTCTACACTGAAAAATCTGAGAAGTGAAAAATTCCCCGTTTTGGACAACTAGGTGCCAACACAACTGAGCATGCTCAGACCTGAAAATAACTCTCATTTTAACTCAAGTGTCTTTTTTACCCTGCGCTATAGTAAATACCAAAATGAGAGCTAATTAGAAAGCATTTTTTTAAGTGAAAATCTGCTCTATTCTAGTCCAAATCAAGTTTCAGCCATTGATTCTAATGGAATAATTCTAATGCCGCGTACACACGGTCGGACTTTTCGTCTACAAAAGTCCGACAGCCTGTCCGACATACTTCCGACGTACCTTCGGCGGACTTGCGGCAGACTTTCTTACGAACGGACTTGCCTACACACGACCACACAAAAGTACGACAGCCTAGTACGCGGTGACGTACACCAAGTCCGACGAGACTATAAAACGGAAGTTCAATAGCCCGTACGACACCCTTTGGGCTCCTTCTGCTAATCTCGTGTTTATCTCATGTTAGTAGAAGTTTGGTGAGAGACGATTCGCGCTTGTGAGACTCGTATTTTTCAGTTCGTTTTAACTGTTGTTCAGTCTGTGCTTGTGAGGTTTGTATCTGCTTTTCAGTGCGTTTGGTCAGTTGGCATTGAGAAATCTTTGTTTTATTGGCCGCTCGTTCCTGATTTTCAGGTCGTTCTTCACAGGCCTTGCTGTTCTTCAGTGCGCTCTGTTTAGTGCGTTCTGACCAGCCGACCGTTTTGAAGCCATGTTACCTGTACGTACTCGTCGTCGAGCTCGTGCATTGTATGTGCTTGGTGCTGTAGTTTATTCTTCAGCCCAAGACCAGTCCATGAACAGGGCGAGGAGGAGTTCATGGACCAAGAATTGGTTGCTTCAACGTGGCCAGTTCTGTCACATGCCTTTGCTCCGTGAGATCCGTGAGAATAATCCTGAGGATTTCAGGAACTTTCTCCGGATGACGGACCCCGTTTTTGACCGTTTGTTGGCTTTGCTGACCCCCTATATCAGCAGGCAGGATACCTGCATGAGGCAAGCCATCACTCCGGAGCAGAGGCTGGTCGCTACCTTGCGGTATTTGGCCACAGGGAGAAGCCTGCAGGACCTTAAGTTCTCGACAGGCATCTCCCCCCAGGCTCTGGGGATCATTATCCCAGAGACCTGTTCTGCCATCATCCAGGTCCTGCAGAAGGACTATATTAAGGTAAGATATTTTTCTTTTATTAGCATCACATGTTCTTTTATGTAATCTTTGATAATGTAATGTATTTCTTGCTTCAAACACTACTTACCATCATTGCAATATAGTGTGAATGTCCCCTTTTTATCCTCACACATGCTGGATTTTTTTCCTGTTATTTTTTGTCATGCATGTATATTTTCCTTCAATAACCTCCCCAGCATGAAGTGATGGGAACATATCCACCTAGTCTACTCATTTTGAATGTATTTTGTTTGAGTGTATTTAGTGTGCTTATAATTAGCAATTAGCTAGATTTCCCAACCCCCCCCCCCCACCTAAACTCACTCCAAATAGTGTGCTGCTAAATAGCAATTATCTAGATTTCACACCCCCCCCCCCACCCTCGTAAAAATTAGCTTGAATATTCTGTGGTGTTGATTTGTCTAAAGCAAATATATGTTGCACTTTGCAAAATGCATGTGCACTCTACAGGTGCATTTGTTCCAGTGCTTTAGTAAATGAGCAGAAGCTCTGCTGATTTCCATCATCAAATCATATGCAAGCCTCAAAGTGTTTTCATTAATTGCCCTTGCATGTGATTGTGTACTCCTTGCAACATGAATGCCTTTTTACATTACCTCATTTACTGTAAGCTGGTTAGCAACTGCACCTGCAGAGTGCGACAACTGCAGTCTTGTAGCCTTTTTAGTCCCTAAATTCCTGCGTGTCCTAAAAGTAATCTTTTTTAGGGATTTCACAACCCCCTAAAATGTAATCAATGTTCCATCAGAGGGGGTGAGCAATCTGATAAGTGTGCCTTTCCATATTAGTTATTCCAGAAGAATTAAATTATTGAATGTTATACTGATGCTGGGGAATAATGTTTTTAATTGTCTAATTTTCTTGCAATGTTAGCTTCAAAATTAATTGATTTTGGTTTTCTTGTTTGATTCCCCAGTTTCCTTCAACGCCACAGGAATGGCAGACTGTGGCATCCCATTTTGCCAGCCGTTGGGACTTTCCCAATTGTGGAGGGGCTATAGATGGGAAACATGTCCACATTGTGCCACCACCCCATTCGGGGTCATACTATTTTAATTATAAGGGGTTCCACAGTATTGATTTAATGGCGGTGGTGTCGGCACACTATGATTTTTTATATGTGGACGTGGGGAAGAATGGCCGGATGTCGGATGGAGGAGTATTTGCCCAGACGGAGTTCTGCCAGCGTCTCCAGAGTGGTGGCCTGGGATTGCCACCTGATGCGGATAACGTGGAAGGACTCCCCTTTGTCTTCATTGCCGATGAAGCCTTCGCTCTCAGCAAGCACCTCATGAGGCCATTCCCCCAAAGAACCCTCACCCCGGAGAGGAGGGTTTTTAATTTCCGGCTGGCCAGAGCTAGAAGAGTGGTTGAGAATGCGTTTGGAATTCTGGCCAGCCGGTTCCGCCTGTTTCAAACAGCCATTAATTTGGCGGAATACAAACTTAATTTTATCATTTTATCGTGCTGCATTCTGCACAACTTTTTAAACAAACATTCTCATAATTATATAGGCACAGTTGGGCCTGAGGCCGGACAAATAGATGCCAACCTTACGGGCCTGGATACTGTCCGTACTGGCTTGGCCCCCCAAAGTGCCCGTCAAGTTAGACAGCAATATGTTAATTATTTTATGGGTAGGGGGGCCATTGCAATGGGCCAGGATATTTAATTTTTTACAATAAAAAAAATATTGATGAAATCTTGCATTATATTTATTGCTTGCCTTTCTTTTGGGCTGTCTCCTAGGTTATGGTCGAGCAGTTGTAGTGCCAACTGTATTTTAATTTTAAATGTCTAAATAAGCTCCATTGCCACTGTAAACAACTTTTTTACAATTATAACCAAACTGATACTGAGCCTTGAAATAACAAACCACACATTTATTTAATTCCTATAAGGAGATGTTTTTATTAATGGTTGTTATGCATTCAGTTCTGCATTTAGTATAAAATGTTCATAGACAAAAATATAATGATATCTTAATAATGTAGAAAAATATAATTATATTTAAATATTTCTACCTAATCCACAAAAAAATATTTTTGGCTTTTTGATTTTCGCAAACAGGCTTTTTTTTTTTTTTTGTTTTTTTAAAATCAAGTTTAGTTTTTTTTTTTTGTTTTTTTGAAAATCAAGTTTTGTTATTTTTTTGTTTTTTTTTTAAATCAAGTTTTGTTATTTTTTTGGTTTTTTTGAAAATCAAGTTTTGTTATTTTTTTGGTTTTTTGGAAAATCAAGTTTTGTTATTTTTTTGTGTTTTTAAAAATCAAGTTTTGTTATTTTTTTGTTTTTTTGAAAATCAAGTTTTGTTATTTTTTTGGTTTTTTTGAAAATCAAGTTTTGTTATTTTTTTGTTTTTTTTTTAAATCAAGTTTTGTTATTTTTTTGTGTTTTTTAAAATCAAGTTTTTTTATTTTTTTGTTTTTTTTAAAATCAAGTTTTTTTTTTTTTTGTGTTTTTTAAAATCAAGTTTTTTTATTTTTTTGGTTTTTTTAAAATCAAGTTTTTTTATTTTTTTGGTTTTTTTAAAATCAAGTTTTTTTTTTTTTTTTTGTGGTTTTTGAGAAAATTAAGTTTTATTTTTTTGTGGATTTTTTAGGTATTTACGAGAAACAGCCCTCCTTTTTTCAATTAGGTTAAACAGCCATTTCTGTTCAGCCAAAAAAATAAAGAGAAGGCCCAGAATGGGGTCAGCAAAACAGGAAATGAAGGACATGATTGATGTTTTGGGGTTTCAAAAAGGGCATTTAGATTCGACCCAAAACATCAATCATGTCCTTCATTTCCTGCTGCATACGATCCAGCCGATTACGCATTTCATCGATGTCCTTATTCCAGGCCATTATTTGACCAATTAGCCGTTGGGCACTTTCTGAGGTGAAATAGTCACTTCTTGTTGTACCTAAAGTGGAATGAAACCAAAAAAGGTCTTTAGAAATATGCACACATACATAGTTTACCTTACCATAATAAAGCTGTTGTCTCAGACACTGACCTGGTGGGGTGCCCATGTAGCATAATTCCTCCACATCCTCGGGGGTGGCGCTGTTGCTTGAATCAAGCACAACCAGATCCCCTAAAATAGAGTAGACAAATTACATTAAACAAAAGGCAGCCATGCATAGATTACCGTAAGCTGGTGTGTCAGACACTCACCTGGTGGGGTGCCCATGTCGCCCACCTCTCCTTCCTCCACATCCTCAGTGGGACTTGGGCTGATTTCCCAATCATGTTTGGCTTGGGGTGGACTGTCTTCTTGTTGGCTGAGTGATTTTTCCCTATGTGAAACAAAAAATTATTAATCTACTTAGCATACAGATATTTTAGTACATAGTAATTTTCCAACATTTGTAGTGAAGTGGTTTGTGTAGAGTTCCTATTTTACCTCAATATTTAAAATTATAAAGACATATCGTATAGATAGATATCTAGATATCAATATCTCAAAATATAGTTAATAATCTTTTGATCTCTCTCTCTCTCTCTCTCTCTCTCTCTCTCTCTATATCTGGAACAAAATCTATAAATATCTAACTAAATGTAAATCAAAAAAAAAAGATAACTTAAAATATTCAAAAAGAATGTTTTACATTTCTATATCTATCTACCTATCTCTATATTTCTCTCTCTCTATATATTTCTCTCTCTCTCTCTCTCTCTCTCTCTCTATATATATATATCTCTCTCTATATATAATATATATCTTTATCTATCTATATCTATATATCTATATAATAGATATATATAGATAGATAGATAGATAGATAGATAGATAGATAGATAGATAGATAGATAGATAGATAGATAGATAGATCTATCTATAGATATGTAACAAAGTTTATTAAAAGATCGTTTAAAACGATGAACAAAAAAATCGTATAGGAAGGAAAAGCACATGGAGCAGTATACAAGGTAATAAACACAAGAGAAAAACACGACAAGTACTTACTTTTTTTAAGAACTTTCCGGATACGTCTGTATTGATCCGGCTCCCTGAGTTTCAGGTCAGACCATCTTTTTCGAAGTTGATCCTTGGAGCGCTGGACCCCAAAAGATGCCTGCAAAGTGTCCACGACCTTCGCCATTATTTTGGCCTTGCGCAAATTTGGCCGTGCGTACGGCCCATACTTCCCATCATAGTCGTCTTTGTGAAGAATGGCCACCATCTCCACCATCTCTTTAAAACTCATATTAGAGGCCTTAAATCTAGGCCTCACAGATTTTGTTGACGTTCCAGCCTCCGGGCTGTCTCCACTACCTGAGGTCGTCAACATGTCAGGTGTCTCCGCCATTATTTACTCCACTACGCGCCGTAACAAAAAATGGGCGGAGAACATGAGTTAAAATCGAACGTTTGGGGCGGGCGACGCAGGCGGAGTTTCACACATGCGTAGTATGTAAAGAGGGCCCTTGCGCACGTGTCATACGTACGTTCTGTGCGTCGAATTAGGGGGCGGAGAACATGAGTTAATTTCGAACGTCAGGGGCGGGCGACGCAGGCGGAGTTTCACACATGCGTAGTGTGTAAAGAGGGCCCTTGCGCACGTGTCGTACGTACGTTCTGTGCGTCGAATTAGGGGGCGGAGAACATGAGTTAATTTCGAACGTCAGGGGCGGGCGACGCAGGCGGAGTTTCACACATGCGTAGTGTGTAAAGAGGGCCCTTGCGCACGTGTCGTACGTACGTTCTGTGCGTAGGTGATAGTGGACCAGGACGTTACAAAACGAAGGTAATTTTAGATATATTTTTTTTTTGGGTTTTATTATGGTCATGACTTTGTAGCAAGCGGCCTATATGGCTTGATAGATTGATGAGGCCTACATAGGGAGAAGATGATGAGGGGTTAGCAGAAACCTATAATAAAAGTGTTTTTTGTCTTGTGACTTCATCTTTTCCAGATATAATGAATCCCCTATTTAAGGATCCAGAGTTCCTTACAGCTTTTATTTCTAAATATCGAGAGATGAGGAATTTGTGGGAGGTGAAACACCCTCAGTATTATGCAAAGCATGTGAGGAAGTCAACGCTGGAGAGACTTCTGTCCTTTGTCCAGGCGACCATCCCGGAAGCAACAATGGAGACATTGCTCAAGAAAATTGGGGTCTTGAGGAACATGTATAAGAGGGAGCATAAGAAGATCCAGGAATCAAGGAGATCAGGAGCATCAGCAGATGATGTTTATGTACCCAGGCTGTGGTACTACAATCAACTCCGTTTTCTTGATGACCAGAATGAAGCCAGGCCATCACTTTCAACCCTTCCCTCCACCCTTCCCTCCACCCTTCCCTCCACCCCAGCAGAGGCTGATGAGGAGCAAGCTGGGTCTTCCATCCTGGATGAACCAGATATGACCATCTGGAGTCAGGTAAATTATTTTAACAAATATTTACTGTACTAATATTAATGATGTTAACTGGATGTTATAATTGTCTAAAATAATTTTGCACTCAAAATTGTGTATACATATCAATTGACAGTAGTGGCTAAATATGTTTGGCACCTGCTTGAAATAATTAGGGTGTCTGATTAGACTCTTTTATTAAAGAGATGTATTCACATTGAATTTGCTATTCATGAGAAGCAAACTGTGTGTCATTGATGAACCCAAAAAAATATACTCAAACTATTGTCCTTTTTTTATACACAGGATGAGTCCATCCAGGAGGAATGTGGGGAAAGTGGCAGGCAGGAGGAGACCGGGCCCATGGACAGCCTGGAGGAGGCCGGATTCACCATCATCCTGGAGGAGGCTGGGCCCAGTGTCAGGCAGGAGGTGGCTGCTCCCAGTGAGGTGGCTGCTCCCAGTGAGGTGGCTGCTCCCAGTGAGGTGGCTGGGCCAAGTGAGGTGGCTGGGCCAAGTGAGGTGGCTGGGCCCAGTAGGAGCCTGACCGAATCCCAAGTGCCTCCCCTCCACCTTCCCAAAAAAAGGGCCAGGAAGGGGATGGTCACACAGGACGCATCCCTGCGCCTCATGCAAGAGGCCACCCGTTTTTTAAGGAGCCCCCCCGAAGCGGAAGAATCCTATGGCTGCTACTTAGCCAGCAGGCTTCTTCAGATGGATTGGGAGCAGCGCCTCATTTGTGAGCGCCTATTTGGGGAAACAATCCATAAGGGGCTGCAGGGCACGCTAACACAAAACACCCAACTACATGAGGCAGCCCCCCCTCCTCCTCCTCCTCCTCCTCCTCCTGCCACAACTGAAACACCACAGCCACAGCCTCCAAAGAAGGCTACAGGGAAGGCTGCAGGGCAGCGTGGAGGAAAGGCTGCAGGGAAGAGAAGAAAGTGATGACCTGGGTTCAGTCTGGTCTGACAGAAGACGCAGGCTGTTGTAGGACCACAGTCTGGGGACATCTAGATCATCTGCTGGTGCTGTTGATCTCTGGGATTCTTGGACCAGATTGTGCTCCCTCTTATATGGACTCCGCAAGATCCCAATTTTCTTGTACACCGACTTTTTCCAGCGTTGACTTCCTCTTTATTTTATTTTGACCATGAATAAATGGATCTTTTTGGAGTTTAGCAAAAGACTTTATGTGTTTTCTTTTAAATCATTGATTTTACACACAATGTTAAATTAACAAGGGACAACAATCTCATTGAGTTTGAAAAAAACACACCAAAAATACATTACTAATGTTAATAATGTTCAAGTGGTAAGTCTTGAAAATAAAAAAATTTACATAACCAAAAACGGTGCTTTGGGTTAACTTTATCTAAAAACTAAAAAATAATCACTATAAAAAAAAAACTAGAATAATGGGTTCTTTGTGGTAACTTTACAAACCTAAAAAAAAAAAAAAAAGGGGAAAAAGTATTTAGTATGGAAACATTGTTTTTAAAATGCATACTATATCATTCATGAGATCAAAGAGAAAAAGAATCCAGAAATCAGTTCAGGAGAACTCTGATTATGAACAGCAAAACACCTTCGTTCTTTAGAGCATTCGTAAAGAAGAAATAAAATGCGCTGCATTCAACGATCAGAGATTTTGCAGCGTGATGAATGTGCTACCTACAATACGAACACTAGTTTTACTAGACCGAGTGCTTCCGTTTAGTTTTTGCTTATGAGCATGCGTCGTTTTTTTGTCCGTCGGACTAGCATACAGACGAGCGGACTTCGGGGTCCGTCGTAGTTACGACGTAAAGATTTGAAGCATGTTTCAAATCTAAAGTCCGTCGGATTTGAGGCTAAAAAAGTCAGTTGAAAGTCCGGAGAAGCCCACACACGATCGGATTACCAGCCAGCTTTAGTCCGTCAGCGTCCGTTGGACTTTTGTAGACGAAAAGTCCGACCGTGTGTACGCGGCATAACTTTCACAAAAAAAAAACGTTTAATGTTGAGATGAAATGTATCTTTCTCTGAAATAAATTTTCCTTTGCAACATTGTTGCTTCTACTTTAAAGTATTTTGTTTTTAAGAATACTAGAATGTGGAATGTTTTGATGTTTTGGTAAAATATATTTTTCTCTGTCACTTTCACTTGTTACTCTCCATCTCACAACAATCTTTACCCGAACTCACACAGGTGTCTTTATAATCCACAAACAATACCATCGCTGATGCAAATTTAAAATGAATCACAGTTTTTTGTGCTTTTTATTATTTCCAAATATTCATAATTTGAGCCCAAAAATGTGATATGTGTACCAACATCAGAAATCAAAATGTAATTTCCAAAAATTTGAGGGTAATATTCTACTCTCATCCACAAAAAAACACAAAATATCACAGAATAAATCAAGAAGAATAACTCTTGAGTAATGTAATTCCATCACCTGTATGTCCAAAGAAATGCAGTATTTATGTGTTGGAGGCTCTCAAATGTGGCAGCTCTGTGGCTTAGAGGTTAGAACTTCAAACTTCTGCATAGTATCCTTTAGGGTCTGGGTTCAAATTCCAAACACGTTACTTCATGTAGAGAAGTTGTCTCATCTCCCAGGTCCTAACTATGTCTAAATGTAGTATTTATGTGTAGGAGGGTTCCACCACCATTGTAAGTCTTTTCCAGATACACTATTTAGCCAAAAGTATTGGGACGCCTGCCTTTACACACACATGAACTTTAATGGCAGCCCAGTCTTAGTCCGTAGGGTTAAAATTTGATTTGGCCCATCCTTTGCAGCTAGAACAGCTTCTGGGAAGGCTGTCCACAAGGTTTAGTGTGTCTATGGGAATGTTTGATCATTCTTCCAGAAGTGCATTTGTGAGGCCAGGCACTGATGGTGCATGAGAAGGCCTGGCTCGCAGTCTTTACTCTAATTCAGCCAAAGGGTGTTCTATCGGGTTGAGGCCAGGACTGTGCAGGCCAGTCAAGTTTCTCCACCCCAAACTTGCTCATCCATGTCTTTATGGACCTTGCTTTGTGCACTGGTGTGCTGTCATATTGGAACAGGAAGGGGCTTTCCCCAAACTGTTCCCACAAAGTTGGGAGCATGAAATTGTCCAAAATGTCTTGGTATGCTGACGCCTTAAGAGTTCCCTTAACTGGAACTAAGAGCCCAAGCCCAACCCCTGAAAAACAACCCCACATCATAATCCCCCCTCCACCAAATCATTTGGACCAGTGCACAAAGAAAGGTCCATAAGGACATGGATGAGTGATTTTGGGGTGGAGGAACTTGATTGGCCTGGACAGAGTCCTGACCTCAACACAACAGAACACCTTGGGGATGAATTAGAGAGGAGACTGTAAGTCAGGCCTTCTCATTTAACATCAGTGCCTGACCTCACAAATGCACTTGGAAGAATGGTCAAACATTCCCATAGATTCACTCCTAAACCTTGTGGACAGTCTTCCCAGAAGAGTTGAAGCTGTTATAGCTGCAAAGGGTGGGCCAAATGAGTTTTGAACCCAATACTAATACTGGGATGTCATTACAGTTCATGTGCGTTTTAAAGGCAGGCGTCCCAATACTTAGGCCTTATTAGGCTTATTGCTTGTGACACTGAGCATGGCTATGGACTTAGGGCTGGTTCACACCACAGAGATGCAGAGAACATGCGTGAGGCTGCCTGGTGGCTAAGTGGGTAGCAGTTCTGTCTAGCAGCATCTGGGATGTTGGTTCAATTACCCAACATGCTAATCCTTGTGTTGAAGTTTATATGTTCTCCCTGTGTGGGTTTCTCACCACAATCCAAAGACATGCTGGCACATTATTTGTCTCCTGTCGAAATAGGTTCTAATGTAAGAAAGTTAATTTTGGACTTTATATTGGAAGCTCATTGCAGCCAGGTACTGATGTTAATGTTTATTAGAACTAATCATGCCCAGGGACTTGGACATTTAAAATTTTAGGGTTTACACTGCACAAGTACATATGCTTAGAAAACTGTTGCTTTCTTTATGTGGATGCAAATGCACTTTGATCTTTGTCTTGTAGTTGGAGATTTGATGCACATAGCCAAGGGCTAACACAGTTGCGAATAGTATTGTGTTCCTGCTAAGGATGAGCTGCAGTGTGTTCGCATGCTGCACGTGCTGAGCCTGCCAGGAAGTCGGCACGGCGCAGCGCTAATCACAGGCAGTGAGACATTTCCCGATCTCTGCAGCAGCACATGGGGAAATGTCTCACTGCTTGTGATTAGCGCTGCGCTGTGCTGACTTCCTGGTGGGCTCGGCATGTGTAGCATGCGAACACGCTGGAGCTCATCCTTAGTTCTTGACCATCAGGTGCAATCACTTTAGACATACATGAAGAGACAGATTGAAAGATACTGGTGGGCGTGTACTTCTATTGGGTGTGTCAGTGTGCTAACAATACAACCTCTCTTATATAAAGGCCTGCAGTAGGGGGGTTTGTTTGGCCTGAGAAGGTCAGGTTTTTTGCTGTGATTTCTGGGGGAGAAGGAATGATATTGTGCATAATGACAAATGCCCAACTAGGGATATTTGATGAAATTCTTGTGCATTTTTACAATCAAAAGTGGGGTTTATGTGGCCATGCTGTCAATGTTGTGCGTGTATTGTTCCTGTATGACCATGCAAACATCGTTTGGAAGAATCTGCTGACCTACTCTTTTTGATCTTGTTGTTTAATAGTGTACACCGAATGCAGCTTCCAGCAGAACATGGTCACCTATGTATGTATGTGTGGATTGTGGGCTGGTGGTGGGTGTTTTGAATAAGTCTTTTTTGTAATATTATGTTGGAATGCTTTCTAAGAATGACTGTTAAGTACGTTTCTATAATTTTGCAGATAAAAATGTGATGTGTTGCCCATTATACACTGAAATTAAAGCTGTGTCCACTCTAAGGTTTTGTCAAATTTTAGATTGTAAGCTCCTATGAGCAAATCCCTTAAAATCCCATTGCTAAATGTAGCACCATATATCCTGTTCAAATTTTTTTGAAGCTAGTAAATGAATGTACATTTTTTTTTCTGCTGGTAAAATAAAAGTACATTATTGAGCTTTGTCTTGTGTTTTTTTTTTTTTTTTCTACTTTTCTTTCTCTTTAGTTTTTGTGGGTGGTGGTTTTGGGATAGTGCAATATCTCTTTTTTTTATTTCAATATGTGTTTGTGCACCAAAAAAAAATCTCTTTGCCCTGGTTCTCATTGATGCTACTTTGAAATTGCGCTACTTCACTTGAAGTAGCGCAATTTCAAAGTAGCAAGGTCAGCGTGATTTCAGGTGCTACTTGATAGACATCCGTGTGGCTTCATACACAAATGTCTATTGAAGTCGCACCTGAAATTGGCAGAAGTAGTGCAGGAACTACTTTAGCAAATTGGTGCGGTGCCACAAAATTGGTGTCGCATCAATTGGAACAGTGCCATTGCTGCCAATAGTCATGCAATTTGATCTCTCAAATCGCATGACAAATCACTCCAATGTAAACCTAGGCTTCTGCACACCTGCAAGTAAATGATAAAGGTGGAATCTTTATATATAACAGCTGTGGAGAATTGCAGGTAATGAATTCAGATGGTGGATAGGCAGTGTTGTATGTGTCAGCTTTAGTTGATATCAGTGCAGAAACCTGCACAGATGTCTCTGAAATTCCCCCTGCAGTTGGGACTGACATGCGGGAATGAAAGTGTGTGATTTCAGCTGAACGATTTCCTCCCTCTGTCAGTGTGAACCAGGGCTCAAACTGGGCCTTTTACTTTTGTCATTCACCTGCTGCTAACCCAGGGACACCATTTCTTATTGAACGCCTTTAAATATCATAAGTAGAAATACAAATTTGCATATCTGTAAATAAACAAAAATAATATTCTAATTGTGATTGCGATCAAATATTCGCAGCAGCGATCAAAAGAGTGTGGTTTCGCCTTCTGACCCCGAAATAAGTCATTGTAATCACCCAGAAGTTCCTGTGCTGGTCAGGATTTCCATCTAGGTGGACATGGCGAGGCCCCTCTTTAGCAAAGAGGAGGTGCTGCTCATTTTCCAGATAAGGGCATGATATGTACTTAATCAGTGCGGGGGTGGATGTGGTAGTTAGATTTTGTGTGGGTGGGGTTCATTGATTTGTTTGGCATCCCCACACATTTGCTTCTGGCCCATGTGCACACATCACTTCCTGCATTTGTTCTGCTGATGTAAATGGAAGTATAATTGAGAGCTCCTTTCTATTAAAAAAAAAAAATTATATATATATATATATATATATATATATATATATATATACTTGTTTCACAGTTGGGTGACTTTGGACCTCCGAGTTGCTTGACAAGTTGTACCCCATGATTCTCAATGATAACTAGGGATGGGCCAAACATCCCCCCTGTTCAGTTTGCAGCAGAACATGCGAACAGACAAAAAATTAGTGCGAACACCAAAAAAGTCTATGGGACACGAACATGAATAATCAAAAGTGCTAATTTTAAAGGCTAATATGCAAGTTATTGTCAAAAAGTGTTTGGGGACCCGGGTCCTGCCCCAGGGGACATGTATCAATGCAAAAAAGTTTTAAAAGTGGCTGTTTTTTCGGGAGCAGTGATTTTAATAATGCTTAAAGTGAAACAATAAAAGTGTAATATTCGCTTAAATTTCGTAGCTGGGGGGTGTCTATAGTATGCCTGTAAAGTGGCACATGTTTACCGTGTTTAGTTTAACAGTCTGACAGCAAAATTACATTTCTAAAGCAAGAAAAAAGTAATTTAAAAGTGCTAGCGCTAGTGCCGGTGTTCTGCCCAGAAAGTTCCCCCCGGCGAATAAGGACTCCCCTGGACTGCGCAGGCGCAGCGCTTGCGCAGTACGAGCCGCCGAAAATAGCCGAAGCTGAACACCTGTGAGTCAGCTGTACAGGGCGTCTGTAACAGGGCCCCTCACGGGCTCGCTACGCTTCAGGCTTGACCTCGCTTTGTTCGGCATATTTTTATTCTAACTCTATGTCCACTTGGATGGTGGGGCTTGAACCTGGACTCAAGGCAGAATGTAGTGCACAGGCGCCGTGTAGAGCTGACGATCAGCTGTTCAACTTCAGAGACTTTCGGTGGCTCCGTAGTCACTCGTACTGTGCAAGTGCAGAGCATGCGCAGTACAGGGGGTCCTTATCCGCCGGGGGAATTTTCTCGGCAAGACACTGGGTATTAATTAATTGACGGTCCCGACAAAACACATAAAAGTTAATTGATAAAAACTGCCCGGGATTCCCCCATAGTCCATTACCAGGCCCTTTGGGTCTGGTATGAATATTAAGGGGAATCCCAAACCAAAATTTAAAAAAAAATGCATAGAGGTTCCCCCAAATTCCATACCAGGCCCTACAGGTCTGGTATGAATTTTAAGGGGAACCCCGTGCCAAAAAAAAAAAACGGCGTAGGGTCCCCCAAAAATACATACCAGACCCTTATCCGAGCACGCAACCTGGCAGGCCCCAGGAAAAATGGGGGAGGAACGAGAGCCCCCCCTGCACTGTACCAGGCCACATGCCCTCAACATTGGGAGGGTGCTTTGGGGTAGCCCCCCAAAGCACCCTGTCCCCATGTTGATGGGGACAAGGGCCTCATCCCCACAACCCTTGCCCGGTGGTTGTGGGGGTCTGCGGGCGGGGGGCTTATCGGAATCTGGAAGCCCCCTTTAACAAGGGGACCCGCAGATCCTGGCCCCCCCTGTGTGAAATGGTAATGGGGTACGAGAGTACCCCTACCATTTCACAAAAGTGTCAAAAATGTTAAAAATGACGAGACAGTTTTTGATAATTCCTTTATTTAAATGCTTCTTCTTTCTTCTATCTTCCTTCTGTTTCTTCCTTTATCTTCTTCTGGTTCTTCCTCAGGTGTTCTCGTCTGGCATCTTCCTCCATGGCATCTTCTTCCCTTCTTCTTCTCGGGCCGCTCCGCATCCACCATGATGGGAGGTTCCCGCTGTGTGCCGCTTCTCGTCTTCTGACGGTTCTTAAATAACGGAGGGTGGGGCCACCCCGTGACCCCGCCCCCCTCTGACATCACAGGGAATGCCACAGGGAAGTCCCCATCAAGTCCCTTTGTGTCAGAGGGGGCGGGGTCACCGGGTGGCAATCAGGCACAGGACAATCAGGCAGATAGTACAGACACAGCTGATGCGTTTCACACTCTAATTTGAGTGCTTACTCAAAGCTGACAAATATTGGAATGGCTGTCTTATATATTTCTATGAAGGATACCACATGACTACATAATTATACATCTAATAGATATCAGCTGAAAGCCAATTATGCAAGGTCTCGGCATCTGCTGTCAGATAGGTGTGCCATCCAACAAAAAAGACTCTTATAAAAAATGATACTAAAAATAACAACAGATTAAATGAATGAATAAAAAGGTGTAAAAAATGAAAGAATGAAAAAATGTATATATATATATATATATATATATATATATATATATATATACCAGTGTGTGTGTGTAAACCAAGAAAAACGAAATGTATACGTATATATATATATATATATATATATATATATATATATACAATTGTGTATAGTAAAGTGTAATAAGATTTGGTTATGTTAAGACAAAAGTATAGGAGACAACATATTGGTAGAAAATTATGTAAATATGACAGTGGTGTGAAAGTATATAAAAGTGAGTTTATATATCTAATGTATTATCAAAAATAATATGTGTGTATTACTTATAAAAATTAAGTGAATACATATATAAATAATACAATGTGACAAAGTGCATGTGAAAAAATGGGAAATAGTGAAGTGGAATCAAGAAATATATATGTGTATACATACCGTTAAATATCAAGATATGAAACATGTAATATGAAAGACCACAAAACTGTTTGGTTAAACTCACATTTATATGTGAGTGTGATATAAATTGCAGCATAACATGTAAAAATGTAAGTGAAAAATAAGTAAAAATAAGTTAAATGGCCAAGCAGAAACAATGTTATAGTGCTGCCGGTCTAAATGATTAAACATGAATGAAAAATCAGTATGTATGTGGAAGTGTCAGAGCGATCACATAAGAATGAAATGCCTTGCACATGATATAGAGTCATGAGCAGTAGCTAATAATCTGACTGCAAACAAAGTGTGCGGAAAAACTGTTAAATAATGAAGATCGGCATGTGTATGGATCTGCCGAAAACTCGGCGTGTGTATGGATCTGCCGGAACTATCAATGATTAAAATAAAATGCCTTACGATGTAATATAAAATAACATGTAGTAGATAATGATCTAAATACAAACAAAAAGAATGTCAAACTATTCAATAAATAGAAAATGAATAGTTAAACTTAAAAAATAAAGATATATCGAAGAACATGACAATACATTGTTGCTATGAGGATGTCAGTTGTATATGTGGAATGTGAGCTGGCTATGAGAGATAGGGCGCTATAGAGAAAGACTAGGTCGAGGTAGTAGACCACGTTCAAAATAATAATAGATGAAAAATATATTGAATATTGTTCTCGTGGTGCCCCATAAAAGAATGTATCTTTAACAATAGTTGTCAACAAATGCCGAGACCACTAAACAACTGATCATCTAATTTCTAATGCTAAAATATGGAAAAAACGATAAATGCACTAATACATAGCTCAAATAATGACATGACCGGCAAATAGAAAAATTCTTGTAATACACAGGCAGACACATAGGAGATCGATGCGGATCCAATCTATGAAGATGGTAAAGATATATCACTATGCTATATAATCACAAAAAACAAATAATGTCATGCTATAACATTTAAACAGGCCACACAACTGCTGAGTACATACATACAACATATAAAAATTAAAAAGTATATAAAATATATGAAATGTGTGTGTTTGTAAAAACGGGTCTATGTTCCATATGACAAAATGATGATCCCAAAACATAAATATGTGATGAAATGTCAATATGTAGAAAGTATGATAAAAAATAAATAAATAAATATATATATATATATATATATATATATATATATATATATATATATATATATATATATATATATACATAAGTCTATGTGAAAGGTATATATGAGTATATGTGTTAGGTTATTTGTTCAGAACTAAAAATAAAAAAAATAAAATATATATGTATATTAAAAGAATTGTAAAGTGAGTATAAAAATAAAAATAAAGATAAACATAAGCAAAAATTATTGAACAAACAAAATTTATAAATAAAAATATGTTATTAATATCGTATTATGGGTGTCCATAAGAAAGCCCCAAAGAGTTTTCTTATTATTATTTCATATATGGTTATTTTATGTTATTTTATTTTATTTGTAAGTAAGTTGGACACCATAAAGCAATATTAAGAGATTTTATACATTCATACTGACCACTATATGTCAAGGTTCCTAAAATTCTATCACAAATGTGATGAGTGAGAAGTTCATGCAAACCATATAGATTAATCAAAAGTGTAAATTGTTTCTGCATATATAGTAAAATACATGAATGCATGAATCATAGTGGTAAATGAATGAAATGACTCATATCTTGACACCAACTGACTAGAGTATGTAATAGAGCAATAGAAAAAGACTGGAAAATGTAAAGAATAATGGAAAGTTATTATGGTTTTTATATTGTAAATATTTATAATGTAAATATTCGTGATGTCAGACAATGTGATTAATTACTCATAATAATAGGAAACATCCCATTCGAAATTAAGGCCTAGGGGGATCCTTGTATTTAAAGAAAATATCCAATATACCTCGCGTTTACACAGCAATTGGAACCTGTCACCTCCTCTAGCAGGTGTTACCACCTTTTCTATGCCCTGAATGGAAAGGCTAGATACATCTTTCTGATGCACAAAAATCCAATGTTTGGCCACATTGGTTAATTTGTCCTTATCGATGTCATATAGATGGTCATATAAACGATCTCTAAGTCGGCGAGTCGTTCGCCCGACATATTGAATCTGGCAAATGTCGCAAGTGATGACATATACTATAAACTGGGTGTTGCAGTTAATAAATGAGTTGATGTTGTAGGATTTGCCATTCGTGCAAGATTGTATTTGCTTTCCCTTCTTTATGTGACCGCAATAATTACATCCCTTTTTACCACATTTATAGTTACCCACCAAATTTAACCAATTGGATTTGGCTCATTCAGTCAAAACCAGACTGGGTGAAAGAGAACTCCCTAGGGTGGGTGCCCTACGAGAGACCACTTTCATACCCCTAGAGAGAATGCTGTTGAAAGCAGCATCATTGTGTAGAATTGGTAGATATTTGGTGACAATTTTCCTTATTTTGTTAAATTCCGCACTATATGGTGTTGAAAATACCGGAGTGGTAATTGGGGGAGAGCTAGTGTGGGGTTTGTCTAGTAAAAGTGTCTGTCTGGGAACAGCACTCGCTGTAGTACGTGCTCTATTGACCAAGGCCGTGCCATATCCCCGATCTCTAAACTGCTGAGCCATTTTGTTTGCCTCCCTATGGAAGCTTTCTGGGGTACTGCACAGACGTTTAAGTCTTAGAAATTGTCCGTAAGGCACACCTCGTATGGTGTGTTTGGGATGTGCTGAGTCTGCTCTAAGAAGGGCATTGCCCGCGGTGGGTTTTCTGTATAGGGTGGTATGGATAGAATTGCCTGCACCTGTGAGTTTAACATCCAGAAATTCAATACTACAGGATTGTAGAGTGCCTGTAAACTTTAAATTGAGATAATTATTGTTAAAATACGAAAGCCAGGCTGCCAAATCAGCATGTGTATCCGATGTAATAAACAGAAGATCATCAATAAAGCGACAGTAAAAAACTGTATCTAGGCTGTGGGGGCTATCATGTCCAAAAATGCGGGACCTCTCCCACCAACCCATGAAGATGTTGGCAAGGGAGGGCGAAAATTTCGCGCCGATGGAGGCCCCGCCATTTTGGAGATAATAGCCCCCGTCAAACATGAAAAAATTATGTGTAAGTAGGTACTCCAAAGCCTACAGAATGAAATCCTGAGATGTAAGTGAAAATCTACCTGATTTTTTGAGAGCCCAAGCAACCGCCTGAAGGCCTAAATGGTGCGGGATGCTAGAGTAGAGGCTGGTTACATCACAGCTGATCCACCTGTAATTGTTCTCCCATCGGAAATCATGAAGTTTCATAAGCAATTGCTTGGTATCTCTCAAATAGCCAGGCAAGCCAGTTGCTAAGGGCTGCAATTGAGAATCCACCCATTCACCCAGATGTTCGTTCAATGAACCGATGCCTGCAACAATGGGTCATCCCGTTAAGGGTTGAAGTCCTTTATGGACTTTAGGTAGATGGTGGAAAATAGGCATGACAGGATGTTCTGGAATAAATTTGTCTTTATCTTTCTGTAAAAAAATGCCTACTGCCACCGCTCTGTCTAAAAGTTTGTTCTTAAAGGGGAGTGTGGGATTGGATGGAAGTAGTTGATAAGTTTGTGTGTCAGATAACTGTCGTAGTGCTTCTTGTGTATATGTTTCAGTATCTAAGACAACCACTATTCCCCCCTTATCTGCTTCCCTAATAACAATACTTGAATCTGCTGTCAACGTTTTGAGAGCTAATCTCTCATCTTGTGTCAAATTATCAGTGATAGGTTTTTTATAGCAACTGTGAGCTAAGCGAGTCAGATCCCCCTCCACCAACCTCTGAAACAGGTCAAGATCTTTACCCCTGGATGCCACAGGATAGAAATCAGATCTAGACTTAATAGATAATTTGTCTAGTGAATCAGTGGGATCAATAGGGGATGGATCTGATTCATCTGCTAATTCCATTAAATCATGTAATGCACAAACTTCAATAAAAGAAATGGGTGAAGGGGGAGACTCACCTATGTCACCAGAACTCACAGTAATGCTCTGTACACACGGTCGGATTTTCCAACGGAAAATGTGTGATAGGACCTTGTTGTCGGAAATTCCGACCGTGTGTAGGCTCCATCACACATTTTCCATCCGATTTTCCGACACACAAAGTTTGAGAGCAGAATATAAAATTTTCTGGCAACAAAATCCATTGTCGGAAATTCCGATCGTGTGTACACAAATCCGACGGACAAAGTGCCACGCATGCTCAGAATAAATAAAAAGATGAAAGCTATTGGCCACTGCCCCGTTTATAGTCCCGACGTATGTGTTTTACGTCACCGCATTTAGAACGATCGGATTTTCCGACAACTTTGTGTGACCGTGTGTATGCAAGACAAGTTTGAGCCAACATCTGTTGGAAAAAATCCTAGGATTTTGTTGTTGGAATGTCCGAACAAAGTCCGACCGTGTGTACGGGGCATAATAGTTTCTTCTTCAGCAGAACCAAAATGTTTTTTAAGTGTTAAAGAACGGGAACATTTATTCACATCCAAGATAGTGTTAAATAAATCAAAATGTCTATTCGAACAAAAATTTAAATCTTTTGATAGAAGACTGATCTCCGCTTCTTTAAGGATCTTTTAGAAATGTTGAGCACGCTGGAGGTTATTTCTTTATTCTGCCCCGTAGGTTATAGTGTGTATCGCTTGGAGCTCTTGTGTCTCCTGCCGCCCCTCCTTGTTTTTTTATGGACGATTTCTTCTTCTTTGTGTGACCCGACCTGCGAGGGTTTCCAGTGTTGGGGTGGCTGTTACTTCTATTAGATTCCACAGAACTTATGGACCGGTCAGGGGAAGAATCTGACATCGTGCCAGCAAAAGTGTTATTGGCTGGATCATTTTCTTGATCCAAGAAGCTAACCTGTTTGCCTCAATTTCTCCGTGATCGGTTAGGCGCAAACTAAGGTTTTCTCCAAGTATAGACTTTATTGCTCTCATAGTCATTCTTATCCTGGGCCATCTTGCCTCTCTTGCTGGCAATAACTGGTTTTGAATAGTTTGACATTCTTTTTGTTTGTAGTTAGATCATTATCTACTACATGTTATTTTATATTACATCGTTTTCAGACATTTTATTTTAATCATTGATAGTTCCGGCAGATCCATACATACGCAGAGTTTTCGGCAGATCCATACACATGCCGATCTTCATTATTTAACAGTTTTTCCGCACACTTTGTTTGCAGTCAGATTATTAGCTACTGCTCATGACTCTATATCATGTGCAAGGCATTTCATTCTTATGTGATCGCTCTGACACTTCCACATACATACTGATTTTTCATTCATGTTTAATCATTTAGACCGGCAGCACTATAAAATTGTTTCTGCTTAGCCATTTAACTTATTTTTACTTATTTTTCACTTACATTTTTACATGTTACACTGCAATTTACATCACACTCACATATAAATGTGAGTTTAACCAGTTTTGTGGTCTTTCATATTACATGTTTCATATCTTGATATTTAACGGTATGTATACACATATATATTTCTTGATTCCACTTCACTATTTCCCATTTTTTCACATGCACTTTGTCACATTGTATTATTTATATATGTATTCACTTAATTTTTATAAGTAATACACACATATTATTTTTGATAATACATTAGATATATAAACTCACTTTTATATACTTTCACACCACTGTCATATATACATAATGTTCTACCAATATGTTGTCTCCTATACTTTTGTCTTAACATAACCAAATCTTATTACACTTTATTATACACAATTGTATATATATACGTATACATTTCGTTTTTCTTGGTTTACACACACACACACACACACACACACACACTGGTATATATATATATATATATATATATATATATATATATATATATATATATATATATATATACTTTTTTTCATTCTTTCATTTTTTACACCTTTTTATTCATTCATTTAATCTGTTGTTATTTCAGTATCATTTTTTATAAGAGTCTTTTTTGTTGGATGGCACACCTATCTGACAACAGATGCCGAGACCTTGCATAATTGGCTTTCAGCTGATATCTATTAGATGTATAATTATGTAGTCATGTGGTATCCTTCATAGAAATATATAAGACAGCCATTCCAATATTTGTCAGCTATGAGTAAGCACTCAAATTAGAGTGTGAAATGCGTCAGCTGTGTCTGTACTATCTGCCTGATTGTCCTGTACTTTTGATGATCCAAGTTTTACAATAAAGAAGATTTTTCAGCTTTATCCGGTGTGCGGCATCCAGATTTTCCTGTTTTAAACTAAGTGTACTTTTGGTCAACCATTTTTCATTCTATTCCTCTCTATATGGATTGAGGTTTATTATATGTATATATCTTATAGGATTATTACGCATCAGCTCCTGATGAGTGGACAAAATCATCCATGAAACGCGTCGAGCTACACTTGATGCCATGACTTTATCCATTGTACCTTGATGTCATCATTATTTCAATAATATCATGACTACATTATTTTTCTATGCAATTTTATTGTCAGTTACCGGACATGCCACCTCTGGCACCTATAGGCTATATGCTATTTTGTACCAACACTACTTTGACCTCTATCTACTCAGTGTTACCATGTATTTAACTGTTTGTACCTTTCCATCTATTATGCCTATATTTTTGTGCCAATTATATGTATATAATATGAAATTCTTTATCTACCATGTACCATGATTAATAAATTTACAATTTTATTCCTCTGCATTTCAACTGCTTCATTTAAAGTCCTAAATCCCTTTTTATATATACCTGATACCGGGATAGAGGCAACTAGTGCGCCTCATTTAAAGTCCCAACTCCCCTTCCATAGTACTTATTTTGTGAAATGGTAGGGGTACTTTTGTACCCCCTTACCATTTCACATGGGGGGTGGGATCTGGGGATCTCCTTGTTAAAGGTGGCTTCCAGATTCTGATAAGCCCCCCGCCGGCAGACCCCCACAACCACCGGTCAAGGGTTGTGGGGATGAGGTCCTTGTCCTCATCAACATGGGGACAAGGTGCTTTGGGGGGCTACCCTAATGCTGAGGGCATGTGGCCTGGTATGGTTCAGGAAGGGGGGCACTCTCTCGCCCCCCTCTTTTCCTGCAGCCTGCCAGGTTGCGTGCTCGGACAAGGGTCTGGTATGGATTTTGGGGGGACCCCACGCCATTTTTTAAAAACATTTTTGGCCGGGGTTCCCCTTAATATCCATACCAGACCTGAAGGGCCTGGTATGGAATTTAGGGGGACCCCCACGCTTTTTTTTTTTATTTTGGTTCAGGGTTCCCCTGTGGGAAATCCCATGCTGTTTTTATCAATAAACTTTTGGGGGACCCCACACCATTTAAAAAAAAAATTGCGCGGGGTTCCCCTTAAAATCCATACCAGACCTTCAGGGCCTGGTATGGAATTTAGGGGGACCCCCACGCCATTTAAAAAAAAAATTTGGTTCGGGGGTTCCCCTGTGGGGAAATCCCATGCAGTTTTTATCAATGAACTTTTATGTGTATTGTCGGACCGGCAATTCATTAATAGCCGCGAGTAGTTTTAAATGACTTTTTTTCCTTTGAAATCTGATTTTGTTGTCAGACTGTTCTAAAGATGGGAAACATGCGCCCCTTTACAGGCATACTATAGACACACCCCAGGTACGAAATTTAAAGGAATATTACACTTTTATGGTTTCACTCTAAGCATTATTAAAACCACTGCTCCCGAAAAAACGTCCGTTTAAAAAAATTTTTTTTGCATTGATACATGTCCCCTGGGGCAGGACCCGTGTCTCCAAACACTTTTTATGGCAAAGAACTTGCATATAAGCCTTCAGTGAGAACTTTGGATTTTGCAGGTTCGAGCCCCATTGACTTCCACTATTCCAGCATATGTGATCTGACAGGCATTATTGCCGGCAATAGCGCTGCTTTCTATGTGCATTAGCGCTGACTTTCTGAGAGTTGAAGTCTTTCTGGCCTTTTTTGAGAGTTATTTTTTGGTACTGCAGTATAATTTTTTGGCGCTATAGTAAATGACCCCCATTGTCTCTGGATCAACTGTGGGTATAGGAGTGTAGTGTATATGGAGGTTTTCTATGTGTGTGTGTGTGTGTGTGTGTGTGTGTGTGTTTGTTTTCCTTCAGTATTGATTGAACTGGATGGACTTGTGTCTTTATACAACCAGATTAACTATGTAGCTATGTAACTATATGTTTGTTGTTTTACTAATTTTCATTCTAAAGAAAAAATATTGCGCATTGCCCAGAAACAAGAGGAAATTACTTTTAACAGGTCAGAAGTACAAGTCTTCCAAGATCTTTCCTCTATCACATTGTGGAACCGTAAAGCCCTTCAACCCCTCCTGAAAGGGGATCCCATACCACTGACAATTCCCTTTAGCCTTTCAGTGACTTACATGAGAAGGACCATGGTGCTTTGGATCCCTGAAGACCTCTACCACGTCTGCGATATTCTACACATTCTACTTGTGAAAGTTTGGGACTTGTAGCAAGAGTTCCATCTCCCTGATGCATATCAGGCTTGAGATATGCAAGAACCTGGGCTTAACCCCAAAGGCTGAGCAAGATCAAGGGTAACACAACGTACCACCCACCATCAAGGGCTCACCTTCTGAATTAGTTCTTTGGCATGGCTACAACTCAGATTAGTACTTTTTTCAGTTTAATTATTTTTGAACTTTTGCAGTATTATAACATTGAGGGCTTGGGAGTAGTCTTAGTTCCACCTGGCTTGTCTCCTGACCAAGATACACATTTAAAGCCCTACTCTCACTGGGTTGTTCTACAGTTTTCATATTCAAAATTACATGTTGCCTCCTTGCACCTTAAGGGAACAATGAGAGCCTCTGTGTATATCATCTGAAGAACTTGCTCATTTAGGGCAGTTTGCCAACATGCTCATTTTGAATGGAGCCTGGACTACAGGCTTTGCTTTCTTAGACTGAACAACTTCTGTTGAATTATTGTCCCCCATGTGGATCTTTTGCCAATGGGCATCACCCGGTCTGCATGGGGAACTGCTGCACCAGAGACCCTGCAGTGGGGGCTCTATGGGCTCTTGGGTGTCAGCTTTGAACAATATCCAGCTTTTGTTTATGTACCCTGAGGGACTTGGACATCTGCACGGGAAGGTGTTTGTTGGAGGACGGACCTCCATAAGCCCCTCTCCTCTCTTCACGCATGACCCATCCTGCCTGACTCCCTCTTGTTCAATTGGGGTGTATCGAGGGAACCAGACTGTGGAGCATATTTTCTGTGTGGGCATGTCAGTTAGAATATCAATGAGTATTTGGAGTTTTGCCACTGTAATGATGATTGCAGGGAGGGGCACTGGATCTGCCTATGGGACCACTGCAGTGAGGGCTACTGATCTCTCTTTGTAGTGAGTTGCTCTGGGACCTCCACGGCTCTATTGGGATCCTACTATAGTTTGACAGTCTCTGGTACCCCGTTATGTTGGTGCTGCGAGAGGGACAGGGCTCATCATCTAGGTTAATCTGTATGGTCTAGTGGTCCTTTTAGTATGCAGGTGGCTCCCAAACGGTCCCCACTAGGTTACTATCTTAAAATGGACATGTTGTGATATTGCATATTATACTTGTTAATTTTTTCTTGCTTTCTTGTTGAACATGGCAGGTACTTTAACTGCCCCGAGCTATCGGCTGCCCAATATTATGCTCCCCATGTATGATAACTGCTAAACCTCATGCTGGAGTAGGGCGGGTGGACTTCTTTAGTTGCATGAGAGGGCAGAATAGTACTGGGTTCATGGGCACCTGAAAGCCTGGCCAGCTGCCTCTGAGGCTGGTAGATGCAGTTAGCTGATAATACAATGAACCTATGGGACCCTGGTGAGATTGCTTTGACCAGCTTGCCACCACCCCCGCAAGTCAGCTCTTTAGGCTTTTACAGCATTTAGGCTGATTACTCCGAGGTTGGGGACATGCTGGGCAAATAAAGCTGGGGCACATTCATGATATGAGATGCCTCTCTGCGTTTGGCAGATGATACATACAGTAGTCCCCGCCTGTGCCTGTGCAGTGGCAGTAGATCTACTTTTTTCCTGCGAATTGACCTTGGGCCTGTTTGCATTATTGGTTATTGATAGCATGTTTCTCGATCTCTAATTTGTGCCCCAGAGGGGTCTGAGGGGGGCTAGAAGTGGGGAGGTAGTATTTAGGGGCATTACTCGGTGCATCCACACTCAGATGCCCCCATCTGGTACACGGGATGCTCTATCCTAAGTAGGGGTGGATAGGTTTGGAGGTATGAAGGTCTGAGACTCTCTCCTCTGCATGAGATGAAGACAGTTTGGCTTCTCTTGGGAGCAATGGGGGGCAGTACTGCCATGGAGTCCTAGACTATGGCTACTAAAATGTATGGTGATCAGAACAGGTTCTATACTGGACGGTTGTGGGCAGTATGGCGGTGCTGATCTCCACTCTGAGGGAGTGCTTTGCACTTAGATGACTTGCCCTGTGTCAGGGAACCAACAGCAGGAGAAGGGCTCTAGTACCCAGCATCTCTACCAGCACTTATGGCAGGAGAAGGACTTCAGGACCCAGCATCTCTACCAGCACTTAAGGAAGGAGAAGGAATTTAGAACCCAACATCTCTTCCAGCAGGTCACATGGGCCTATATAAGGAAGTCTGCTAGTTTCTTTAGTTGATGGTTGATCTTTGGCTCCTGCAGTGTGTTATCTCTGTGATATTCCTGTTCATGTGTCTCCTGTTACCTGTCTCCTGTTTGCTTTCTGTGTTCGATCCTGGCTATCCACCCAACCACGTCTGCTCTGCTATCCACCAGGCTCATGACCAAGGCTTCCTTATGGCCATGCTCCAGTCTCAGCTGGAATCTGAATCCTGCAACACCTCACGGGCGCCACCTGTCTGCTGATTCTATGCCAGTACACCAGCTGTACTCTGGAACCTCCTGCATACAGTTCAGCAGGCGACTTGTGCTACTTTGGTAATTAAAAAAAAGTCGCGCTAAAAAAGATTATTTGAGAATAGCAACAATCTAGTGCCTAAAGTGATAAAAGGTAAATATGAATAAAAAATATAATTGAAACAATACCCAATGTATATAAACTCCACGATGAGATGGAATAAATGATATAGAATAAATAATATACAAAAAGGACTATTTTCTATGTGAAAAATAAATAGTGAAATAAATTAACATAGTTGAATGTGAACGACAAAAATTAATTTCCAGAACACTATTACCACGTGCAACAATATAAAGAAATATTGTGAAGATACTGAGCATATACCCTGTGAAAAGCAAAAAATAAAGCAATAAAAATTAAACCAAACTAAGAAAGTCCATAAAAAATCCAAGTCCAGAAAAACAGTAATTATTGAAGTTCTTGCATATTGTGGAAAACAGGCAAGTAGATATCCCCCAGTGCTAGGAGAAGTGCAGAGACAGACTTGCTGAAGTGACACAGGTGCATGGGCAGACCTCCACCGTTTAAAACAACTGCCTCTTACCAAATAGAGTTGGTCTCTAGATTATAGGAGACCTATGGAACGGATGGCTGCAACCCCAGCCAGGGATCTAGAACAGCAGACACTTGTTGTCATCCGGGACCCGGAACTCGCTCCGTCACACACAGCGAATAGAATAAAATGGCTCCCCATAAAAGAAATAAAAGCTCCACATAGCATAAAAACCACGACTTTATTTAATAAAGAGTAAGATTGCACTTACACAATGGTTGTAAAAAACAAGCATCAAAAACGCCGGCCGGCTGATAGACTCCCCGTGTCTTCCGGGTGTACAGAACGCGGTGTCGTCGGGACGTAGCTCCTCCTCCCACTTGTGCTACTTTGGGCCTGACCTCTCCTGTTTCCACCCATAGTGATGCCCTGGTAGACATGTATCATGGGGATATCTTGCTTACTTGTTTAATTTTCGTATGCAGGAGCTCAAGTTTGTCCCCTGATATCACTAAACATAGCCTGTTCCCGGTAGGGTGGGTCTCCCTGTAATCCCTATAGTATAGTTAGTGGTTACATACTTCTTCTCCCACAGTATGGTTTAACTCATTTTTTTTTAGTCGTTTTTTTCTTTGTGGTATGTCCACACTTACCTTCTCCAACTCAATACTTTGACAAGGATTTTGACAGTGCATTCAAGGCCTCTCTTCTAGTATTTTGGGGTGATTTAATATCTTTCCTTTTTTTCTTTTCTTTTTTCTTTTATCCTCCTCTTCTCTGTCTTCCCCGTCCCTCGTTCTTAAACCCCCTGTCTGTTCTCTCCGTTACACCTCTCTGATTGGGGGATTGTAGTGGTGTACCTCAGCACAAAACTGCCCCCCCAGCACCAGATTTGCTTTGAGGGAATGCTGTGGTGGCAGCTCTACCTGCAGATTGAAAAAAACGTATTTCTTGTATCCCTAATTATGGATTCCTCAGAGCTCCATGCACACAGTCTTCAATGGAAACTTGTGTCCCTAAATGTTTAGGGACTCAACACTCCCGAGAAACTCTAAACATGTGCAAATGTAAATTCGGACTAATTTTTGGTTACATTTGAATTTCTGGATGAAATAGTAACACATTTTGTTAAAAATTTCTTGAAATGTGTTTAGTTTATATGTTTTCTAATGAATTCCAAAATTTTTGGAACAATTTTGATTCAAATTCTGTGTGAAGAATAGCTGGTTGTTAAGAAGGCACCCGCAGCATCCTGCCGCATCCTTACCTTAACAGCCACTGACCCATCAGCTGCAAGCAGGCTTCTCCACTGAGAGCTGAAATGTAAACAAAAGAACCCTGGCAATAGAAAAGTCTGAAAAAAACTGCTTCCCCGCAATCCGTACCTGGCCCTTGGGTGGTCTACATGTGGGAAACTTTCCCTGTTTCAGATTAGATTGAAAATCTGGCACACTTGTCCACTATCAAGGATTCCCCCCACCCCCTTTTTTTTGTTTTCTGCTTCCTGTGGACCTCTATGAGACTGATTCTATGTGTTTCCTTTTTACGGTGCAAGATTTTCCTATGATTTTTGGATCTGTGCTGTTCTGCATGTAAAGCCTCTAATGTTTTTAATATTTGCATAAACACACTATGGAAAAAAAGTATAATAGAAATGAAAACACATTGGTCCCCATGGAGAAGCACAAGTATCCATAGAGGGATGAAGAGTTATAAGCAGAATAGTCATAACTTACATAAATAGATGTATCAAGCTCATGTCTCACCAAGACAGTTTAAATTGATAGACGAGATGGTGAAATACATTGAAGAGTCAACAACTTCTATTTGTTTGCATTTAGCTGGGGTCCAGATCTTGCTAGGTGTTGTGAATGGACAGGGTCTAGGAAGACAAATGGTGAAGGCCTCTTCCAGGAGAGGTGGCATTCTCAGACTTTTTAGAACATCTTTACCTTGGAGCTCTCTGATGCTAGATCGGGAGCCCTCCTTGGTGACAATCAATCTGAAAGGGAAACCCTAGTGATACTGCAAGCAATAGTATAGGGTCGCTGAGGATCTGAATTTTTTTGCAATGGTAATCAGTGGTAGATTTATTTTGAGTGTTAAGTAAGGTTTCCTTGTTGTCATAGTAGTTAAATCAGACGATAATGTACTGTATAAAGGACATAAGCCCACAGGGGGTTTAGGGTCCAGGGACCAATGAGCACAATCCATACTCCAGTCTATGGTATGGATGGGGCTAGGGTAGTAAATAGGCCCAACACTTTCAGAGACAATCCTAGGGCACAAATTCTGACATCTTTCCCTCTTCTCCAAATCTTCCTGTGAAGTTGTAATTGCAAGACATTATGTTTCAAATAAACAACATGACCATATTGAATTAGAGCATCAAAGTGTCAAGATGATCAATTCATTCCTCCAGTAAAGCAATCTCTTCTCTTAGCTCCTGAGTCCTGAGCGATGTTACTCATCTCTGTGGAGATACTGCTTGTGATATGCTACAACAGGGCCTGTAATTGATCATCTAGCATGAAGATTGAAAGAAAGGGCCCTTACCTGGATCGATAAGGGGTATCAAAAAGCACAGAGGTAGGGGTGGGGCAGGGGTTTTCTGCTTTCTGATATTCCCCATGGGGGCTGCCAGAAATGTGTATGCACTGTGCATGTCTGGTCTCCCCATGCTGAATGAAGCTTGTGTGCACTTCCTGGGAGGCAGAGGAAGCAGACTCTCCGCCAAGCTCAGGATTCACATGTCTGCCATCTGCTGCTGCTGCGCATGTGCCCTGACTCAGAGTTTTGAAGCCAGAGATAGTAGTGCATTATTATAAAGAAGTCAGCAGTGGCAACAATTATATTTATCTCATAACAGATTTCCTTTAAAAATAAGGCAATGATGACAGTTCCTATATGTACATGCCTACTTTAATTGCATATATGTATTATCCAGTTAGACTGCTAGTGTTGACTGCAAAATTTGTAGTCTATCATTATGGCATTGTAATATGAATAATTCACTGCATTGCATATTGTCAGTATATGAACAATGGCAGGCCACTGAGATGTGATGCCTAGCAACAAGTGTCTTTCTGGAATACTAATGGTTAAAAATACAAGAAAAAAAAGACAAAATTCAACAAAACCCAAATATAATGTCTGAAAGCTAAAATATTCATTTATGTATATATTTACAGTATATTTTTCTTTTCAGCTAGAAGTACTTTGTGCTAACTACAACACTCCCTAAGATGTTTAATGGGTACACGCATTGTAGTTCTGTAATTGAAGCCTTTTTATTTCAATGCCATTGGGTGGCATGGTGATGGTTGAAGTTCCAGTCATTTGTCATTACCTGGGTCACAGCACAAAATATACATGGTCATGACAAAAAAGAGTGTTTTGTTTTGTTTAGATTCATTAATCTAGTTATTTAGTTTTGACACATTTGGTTGATTCGTTCAATTAGTATTTGGGATTCGTATTCGGAATTCATATTCGGAATTCGTTTTATGTCTTTTTCAAATTTTCTTTGAATTTACTGATTTTTTTTTTTATTTGAGACATTCAAATCGATAAATTTCAAATTGTTTGAATCAAAAAAATTTAGATTTTTTTTTCAATTTGAATGTGACAAAGGGGACAAACAAAAGAAAAATCTTCATCAAATGATTACTCTTTAAATCATCTTTGGCTTAACAAAAACTGCATGATTTTGAAATGGTACGCTAATAACACACACAGTCTTTGATTTTCAGAAATATGTTTACAGTTCGAACAGTAAAATTTGATTCTAATTTCAATTTGAATTTCAGAAATTCAGACAAATTTCATTTAATTATTTGGAGCATTCACTAAACATATTTTTTATTGTAATTCAGGTATTTGGACATATCTGAATCTCCAAATAACAAAATTTGTCTGAATATTTCTTCGGAACCAAACAACCACATGTCTAGCACAAAGAGACCTTTACCCTTGTCATTATGATGGTGATATTAAAAGTTCTATAACCATTATTCCAAAGTGGCTTTAGGGCACATGCAGAGGGCTATTTAGGGCCATTTAACCAATAATGTTAATGGATGTGTAGCCAGGCGCTTGGCTAAGAATGGAGAATGAGAGAATTAGCTGCTCTCTGTAGCTGCTGCCCTGTGGTGCTGAATTGGTTAACTGCTATATCAGCAAGAGGTGGAAGCTACTGAGCAGGGGGACACTGAGTCAGGCAGCACTGCACTGTGGGAACTGTAGTCCAGAAGAAAGAGACTTTACTGTATTCAAGGGCTTTTTAATTGCCTTTCCCAGAGGGAGTTTGCTAGAAAGAGGACACATCTTCCTCTTGCCATGAGGGAGCCCAGAGAGTGCACATTGATGTCTAGTGTGCAACTCCACTGCTGCATAACCCTGGCCTGAGCAGGATCCACAGTGCTGAATTCAGGGTGCAGACAGCCAGAGTCACCTGGGTTCAGAGCAGAGAGTAGACTAATCACTGTGTGTGAAGAGTGAGGACTAAAGACTGTCCCCTTACAGCTGCTACACAAAGACCTTCACTTATTGCCTATGCTAATAGGTACTCCCCAGGGGACATTGCACCATATCCTAGCCATTCTCCTAGAGTGCACTCTAGACTAGTACAGTATTATTGTTCACATTGCAGTTAATACTTAAGGTTCCATGCACACTGGACTTAAAAAACGTCGATTCTACAGGCGTTTGACGTTTTTTTCTCCTGCCTCTAGAAGCACTTCTATTGTGTTCTATGTGTCTTTGCACATTATGACTACTACAGGCGTTTTCTGTCAGGGATGTTCAGAGGCAGGAAAAAAAAGTTTAGGAGCTGTAAAAATGTCAGTCTCTCCGAACTCCTCTTATCTCTTCTGAATGTCAAGTTTCAACGTTTTTTTTAGTAAAAAAAAAGGTGTGTTGTCACTGTACATGATTTCCTGGCTTTTGCAGAGGGGCTCTTAAACTTTCATAGACTTGCCTAAACTTTGTACAATATTCTTTCAATTTGTGTCTTTTATGCCACGTTTTTAAGCTAAAAACTTTGGCATTTTTTTCTGCTCCTAGTGTGCATGGAGCCTTATATGCAATGTTTACTGCTGACTTTGCTGATTCATGAGTTAATCCCAGTCTAGTGGTAGGAAACTCTATTCTAAATTACCTTGGCATAGAGATTATACTGTCTTGCAGACTGTGTCTGCACCTACCTACTTTGTGTTCATTTATGTTCAAATCACCATTTATTTTAACCCATACCAATACAATGGGGGTCATTTACTATAGTGCCAAAAAATAGCTCTCAAAAAAGGCCAGAAAGACTTCAACTCTCAGAAACTCAGCTAATGCAAATGGAAAGCAGCGCTTTTGCCGGCAATAATGCCTGTCAGGTCACATATGCTGGAATAGTGGAAGTCAATGCGGCTCGAACCTGCAAAATCCAAAGTTGTCACTGAAGGCTTATATGCAAGTTCTTTGCCATAAAAAGTGTTTGGAGACCCGGGTCCTGCTCCAGGGGACATGTATCAATGCAAAAAAAATTAAAAAACAGACGTTTTTTCGGGAGCAGTGATTTTAATAATGCTTAAAGTGAAACAATAAAAGTGTAATATTCCTTTTAAATTTCATACCTGGGGGGGGTGTCTATAGTATGCCTGTAAAGGGGCGCATGTTTCCCGTGTTTAGAACAGTCTGACAGCAAAATTACATTTCAAAGGAAAAAAGTCATTTAAAAGTACTCGCGGCTAGGGATGAGCTTCGAGTTCGAGTCGAACTCATGTTCTACTCGAACATTGGCTGTTCGCAAGTTCGCCGAACAGCGAACAATTTGGGGTGTTCGCGGCAAATTCGAATGCCGCGGAACACCCTTTAAAAGTCTATGGGAGAAATCAAAAGTGCTAATTTTAAAGGCTTATATGCAAGTTATTGTCATAAAAAGTGTTTGGGGACCCGGGTCCTGCCCCAGGGGACATGGATCAATGCAAAAAAAAGTTTTAAAAACGGACGTTTTTTCAGGAGCAGTGATTTTATTAATGCTTAAAGTCAAACAATAAAAGTGTAATATCCCTTTAAATTTCGTACCTGGGGGGTGTCTATAGTATGCCTGTAAAGGGGCGCATGTTTCCTGTGTTTAGAACAGTCTGACAGCAAAATGACATTTGGAAGGAAAAAACTCATTTAAAACTACCCGCGGCTATTGCATTGCCGACAATACACATAGAAGTTCATTGATAAAAACGGCATGGGAATTCCCCACAGGGCAACCTCGAACCAAAATAAAAAAAAAATAATGATGTGGGGGTCCCCCTAAATTCCATACAAGGCCCTTCGGGTCTGGTATGGATATTAAGGGGAACCCCAGCCAAAATTTAAAAAAAAAATTGACGTGGGGTTCCCCCTAAATTCCATACCAGACCCTTCAGGTCTGGTATGGATTTTAAGGGGAACCCCGCGCCAAAAAAAAAAAAAAAAAACGGCGTGGGGTCCCCCTAAAAATCCATACCAGACCCTTATCCGAGCACGCAACCTGGCAGGCCGCAGGAAAAGAGGGGGGGACGAGAGTGCGGCCCCCCCCCCTCCTGAACCGTACCAGGCCACATGCCCTCAACATTGGGAGGGTGCTTTGGGGTAGCCCCCCAAAGCACCTTGTCCCCATGTTGATGAAGACAAGGGCCTCATCCCCACAACCGTGGCCGGTGGTTGTGGGGGTCTGCGGGCGGGGGGCTTATCGGAATCTGGAAGCCCCCTTTACCAAGGGGACCCCCAGATCCCGCCCCCCCCCTGTGTGAAATGGTAAGGGGTTACTTACCCCTACCATTTCACTAAAAAACTGTCAAAAATGTTAAAAATGACAAGAGACAGTTTTTGACAATTCCTTTATTTAAATGCTTCTTCTTTCTTCCTTCATCTTCTTCTTCTTCTGGTTCTTCTGGCTCTTCTGGTTCTTCCTCCGGCGTTCTCGTCCAGCATCTCCTCCGCGGCGTCTTCTATCTTCTTCTCCTCGGGCCGCTCCGCACCCATGGCATGAGGGGGGAGGCTCCCGCTCTTCTCTTCATCTTCTTCTTCATCTTCATCTTCTTCTTCATCTTCTTCTTCTTCTTCTTCTCTTCTTCATCTCTTCTTCCTTCTTCATTTCTTCTGCGGGCCGCTCCGCATCCATGCATGGAGGGAGGCTCCCGCTGTGTGACGGCGTCTCTTCGTCTGACGGTTCTTAAATAACGGGGGGCGGGGCCATCCGGTGACCCCGCCCCCCTCTGACGCACGGTGAATTGACGGGACTTCCCTGTGACGTCACGGGGAATGCCACAGGGAAGTCCCGTCATGTCCCGTGCGTCAGAGGGGGGCGGGGTCACCGGGTGGCCCCGCCCCCCGTTATTTAAGAACCGTCAGACGAAGAGACGCCGTCACACAGCGGGAGCCTCCCTCCATGCCACAGCATGGCTGCGGAGCGGCCCGGAGAAGACATGAAGAACAGAAGAAGGAAGAAGAGAAGAAGAAGAAGAAGAAGAAGATGAAGAAGAAGATGAAGATGAAGAAGAAGATGAAGAGAAGAGCGGGAGCCTCCCCCCTCATGCCATGGGTGCGGAGCGGCCCGAGGAGAAGAAGATAGAAGACGCCGCGGAGGAGATGCTGGACGAGAACGCCGGAGGAAGAACCAGAAGAGCCAGAAGAACCAGAAGAAGAAGAAGATGAAGGAAGAAAGAAGAAGCATTTAAATAAAGGAATTGTCAAAAACTGTCTCTTGTCATTTTTAACATTTTTGACAGTTTTTTAGTGAAATGGTAGGGGTAAGTAACCCCTTACCATTTCACACAGGGGGGGGGCCGGGATCTGGGGGTCCCCTTGTTAAAGGGGGCTTCCAGATTCCGATAAGCCCCCCGCCCGCAGACCCCCACAACCACCGGCCACGGTTGTGGGGATGAGGCCCTTGTCTTCATCAACATGGGGACAAGGTGCTTTGGGGGGCTACCCCAAAGCACCCTCCCAATGTTGAGGGCATGTGGCCTGGTACGGTTCAGGAGGGGGGGGGGGGCCGCACTCTCGTCCCCCCCTCTTTTCCTGCGGCCTGCCAGGTTGCGTGCTCGGATAAGAGTCTGGTATGGATTTTTAGGGGGACCCCACGCCGTTTTTTTTTTTTTTTTTTGGCGCGGGGTTCCCCTTAAAATCCATACCAGACCTGAAGGGTCTGGTATGGAATTTAGGGGGAACCCCACGTCAATTTTTTTTTTAAATTTTGGCTGGGGTTCCCCTTAATATCCATACCAGACCTGAAGGGCCTTGTATGGAATTTAGGGGGACTCCCACATCATTTTTTTTTTTTAATTTTGGTTCGGGGTTGCCCTGTGGGGAATTCCCATGCCGTTTTTATCAATGAACTTCTATGTGTATTGTCGGCAATGCAATAGCCGCGGTAGTTTTAAATGAGTTTTTTCCTTCAAAATGTCATTTTGCTGTCAGACTGTTCTAAACACGGGAAACATGCGCCCCTTTACAGGCATACTATAGACACCCCCCAGGTATGAAATTTAAAGGGATATTACACTTTTATTGTTTGACTTTAAGCATTATTAAAATCACTGCTCCTGAAAAAACGGCCGTTTTTAAAACTTTTTTTTGCATTGATCCATGTCCCCTGGGGCAGGACCCAGGTCCCCAAACACTTTTATTGACAATAACTTGCATATTAGCCTTTAAAATTAGCACTTTTGATTATTCATGTTCGTGTCCCATAGACTTTAACGGTGTTCGCGTGTTCGAACGAATTTTTTTCCTGTTCGCATGTTCTGGTGCGAACCGAACAGGGGGGTGTTCGGCTCATCCCTACTCGCGGCTATATGACTTGTTGGTCCAACAATACACATATAAGTTCATTGATAAAAATGGCATGGGATTTCCCCACAGGGGAACCCCGAACCAAAATTTAAAAAAAAAATGGTGTGGGGGGCCCCCCTAAATTCCATACCAGGCCCTTCAGGTCTGGTATGGATATTAAGGGAAACCCCGCACCAAAAAAAAAAAAAAAAGGCATGGGAGGTCCCCCTCAAAATCCATACCAGACCCTCAAGGTCTGGCATGGATTTTAAGGGGAACCCCCCACCAAAATGTATAAAAAAATGGCGTGGGGTCCCCCCAGAAGTCCATACCAGACCCTTATCTGAGCACGCAACCTGGCAGGCCACAGGAAAAGAGGGAGGGACGAGAGAGTGCCCCCCCTCCTGAACAGTACCAGGCCACATGCCCTCAACATTGGTAGGGTGCTTTGGGGGGTCCCCCCCAAAGCACCTTGTCCCCGTGTTGATGAGGACAAGGGCCTCATCCCCACAACCCTTGTCCGGTGGTTGTGGGGGTCTGCAGGCGGGGGGCTTATTGGAATCTGGAAGCCCCCTTTAACAAGGGGACCCCCATATCCCGGCCGCCCATGTGAAATGGTAAGGAGGTACAAAAGTACCCCTACTATTTCACAAAAATAGTGTCAAAAATGTTAAAAATGACAAGAGACAGTTTTTGACAATTCCTTTATTTAAATGCTTCTTCTTTCTTCTATCTTCCTTCGGTTTCTCCCTCCGGTGTTCTCGTCCGGCGTCTTCTTCCCTTCTTCATGCTCGGTCTGCTCCGCATTCATGATGGGAGGCTCCCGCTGTGTGACGGGTCTCGTCTTCTGACGGTTCTTAAATAATGGAGGGCGGGGCCACCCGGTGACCCTGCCCCCCTCTGACGCACCACAGTCCCGACGGCAGGAGGAATTTCAGAGACATCTGTGCAGGTTACAAATTGCACCCCAAAGTTGCACCAATTAAAACATTGCAATTGCCACTACTTTGACATGTCAAATCACACCAATGTGAACTAAAGCTGACACATACAACACTGCCTATCCACCATCTGAATTCATTACCTCAATTCTACACAGCTGTTATATATAAAGATTCCACCTTTATCATTTACTTGCAGGTGTGCAGAAGCCTAGGTTTACATTGGAGCGATTTGTCATGCGATTTGAGAGATCAAATCTCATGACTATTGGCAGCAATGGCACTGTTCCAATCGATGCAACACCGATTTTGTGGCGCTGCACCAATTTGCTAAAGTAGTTCCTGCACTACTTTTGCTGATTTCAGGTGTGACTTCAAAAGACATTTGTGTATGAAGCCACATGGATGTCTATCAAGTAGCACATGAAATCACGCTGACCTAGCTACTTTGAAATTGCGCTACTTCAAGTGAAGTAGCGCGATTTCAAAGTAGCATCAATGTGAACCAGGGCAAAGAGATTAGTTTTTTGGTGCAAAATACATATTGAAATAAAATATAGGCGATATTGCACTTTCCCAAAACCACCACCACCCACAAAAACTAAAGAGAAAGAAAAGTAGAAGAAAAAAAAAACACCCCAACAAAGCTCAATAATGTACTTTTATTTTACCAGCAGAAAAAAAAATTACATTCATTTACTAGCTTCAAAAAAATTTGGACAGGATATATGGTGCTACATTTAGCAATGGGATTTTAAGGGCCCTGGTCATAGGAGCTTACAATCTAAAATTTTACAAAACCTTACAGTGGACACAGCTTTAATTTCAGTGTATAATGGGCAACACATCACATTTTTATCTGAAAAATTATAGAAACATACTTAACAGTCATTCTTACAAAGCATTCCAACATAATATTACAAAAGACTTATTCAAAACACCTACCACCAGCCCACAATCCACACATACATACATAGGTGACCATGTTCTGCTGGAAGCTGCATTTCGATGTACACGATTAAACGAGATCAAAAAGGGTAGAAGGTCAGCAGATGCTTCCAAACGATGTTTGCATGATCAGACAGGAACAATATACACACAACATTGACAGCATGGCCACATAAACCCACTTTTGATTGAAAAAATGCACAAGAATTTCATCAAATATCCCTAGTTGAGCATTTGTCAATATGCACAATATAATTCCTTCTCCCCCACAAATCACAGCAAAAAAACTGACCTTCTCAGGCCAAACAAACCCCCCTACTGCAGGCCTTTATATAAGAGAGGTTGTATTGTTAGCACACTGACACACCCAATAGAAGTAAACGCCCACCAGTATCATTCAGTCTATCTCTTCATGTATGTCTAAAGTGATTGCACCTGATGAGCAGGAACACATAATACTATTCTCAACTGTGTTAGCCTTTGGCTATGTGAATCAAATCTCCAACTACAGGCCAAAGATCAAAGTCCATTTGCATCCACATAAACAAAGCAACAGTTTTCTAAGCATATGTACCTGTGCAGTGTAAACCCTAAAATTTTAAATGTCCAAGTCCCTGGGCATGATTAGTTCTAATAAACATTAACATCAGTCCCTGTCTGAAATGAGCTTCCAATATAAAGTCCAAAATTAACTTTCTTACATTAGAACCTATTTCGACAAGAGACAAACAGAATGCCAGCCTGTCTTTAGATTGTGGTAAGAAACCCACACGGGGAGAACATATAAACTTCAACACAAGGATTAGCATGTTGGGGAATTGAACCAACAACCCAGGTGCTGCTAGACAGAACTGCTACCGACCTAGCCACCAGGCAGCCTCACACATGTTCTCTGCATCTCTGTGGTGTGAACCAGCCCTAAGTCCATAGCCATGCTCAGTGTCACAAGCAATATACAATATATTGGCCTAAGTATTGGGACGCCTGCCTTTAAACGCACATGAACTGTAATGGCATCCCAGTGTTAGTATTGGGTTCAAAAGGTTCAAAGGCTGTCCACAAGGTTTAGGAGTGTGTCTATGGGAATGTTTGACCATTCTTCCAAGTGCGTTTGTGAGGTCAGGCACTGATGTTGGACAAGAAGGCCTGACCTACAGTCTCCTCTCAAATTCATCCCCAAGGTGTTCTGTTGTGTTGAGGTCAGGTCCATAAAGACATGGATGAGCAAGTTTGGGATGGAGAAACTTGACTGGCCTGCACAGAGTCCTGGCCTCAACCCGATAGAACACCCTTTGGCTGAAATAGAGTAGAGACTGCAAGCCAGGCCTTCTCATCCAACATCAGTGCCTGGCCTCACAAATGCACTTCTGGAAGAATGATCAAACATTCCCATAGACACACTAAACCTTGTGGACAGCCTTCCCATAAGCTGTTCTAGCTGCAAAGGGTGGGCCAAATCAAATTCTAACCCTACAGACTAAGACTGGGCTGCCATTAAAGTTTATGTGTGTGTAAAGGCAGGCGTCCCTATAATTTTGGCTAAATAGTGTATCTGGAAAAGACTTACAATGGTGGTGGAACCCTCATACAAATAAATACTACATTTAGACATAGTTATAGGACCTGGGAGATGAGACAACTTCTCTACGTGAAGCAACATGGTTGGGATTTGAACCCAGACACTCAGGAATACTAAGCAGAAGTTCTAACCTCTAAGCCACAGAGCTGCCACGTGTGAGAACCTCCTACACATAAATACACATAACTACTGCATTTCTTTGGACATACAGGTGGTGGAATTACATTACTCAAGAGTTATTCTTGATTTATTCTGTGATATTTGTTTTTTTTTGTGGATGAGAGTAGAATATTACCCTCAAATTTTTGGGAATTACATTTTGATTTCTGATGTTGGTACACATATCACATTTTTTGGGCTCAAATTATGAATATTTGGAAATAATAAAAAGCACAAAAATTGTTATTTATTTTAAATTTGCATCAGCAATGGTATTGCTTGTGGATTGTAAAGACACCTGTGTGAGTTTGGGTAAAGATTGTTTTGAGATGGAGAGTAACAAGTGAAAGTGACAGAGAAAAATATATTTTACCAAAACTTCAAAACATTCCAAATTCTAGCATTTTTAAAAACTAAATATTTTAAATAGAAGCAACAATGTTGCAAAGGAAAATTTATTTCAGAGAAAGATACATTTCATCTCAACATTAAAAAGTTTTTTTTGTGAAAGTTAGAATTGTTCCATTAGAATCAATGGCTTAAACTTGATTTGGACTATAATAGAGCAGATTTTCACTTAAAAAAAATGCTCTCTAATTAGCTCTCATTTTGGTATTTACTATAGCGCCGGGTAAAAAAGACACAAGTTAAAATGAGAGCTATTTTCAGGTCTGAGCATGCTCAGTTGTGTTGGCACCTAGTTGTCCAAAACGGGGAATTTTTCACTTCTCAGACTTTTAAAGATATTTCAGTGTAGAAATCACTTTTTCACACAGTTTAAAAGCAGATTATCTTTAAATAATATACCTCATATTTCAGTACCATTTAGGCAATTATATCATGCTCTAAACATTATTTCCATGTGCACTACTCCAGGTTTTAGCAGAGTAAGGGTTTGGGCGCTATTTGGTTTCAGGGAACTATAGTAAATTCAATTTTGGGAGTATTTTCTCACCAGCGCTATAGTGAATACCGTTTTAGCGCTAATTGCTGCTAATTACCACTAATTCGCGCTAATTAGTGCCGCAGCTCTATAGCAAATGACCCCCATTGTGTTCATCTAACTAAACCGTCTTATGTCTATTTCCTGGTTCTAATTCACAGACGAGTTAAAGGTTAACTTTCATTCAACCAGGTGTGTCAGATGGGCTGAGGATGTTATTGGAGTCAAGGCATAGAACAGAGAATCCAAATTACTAAGGCCCCTTTCACACTGGGGTGGCTTGCAGTCGCTATTAGCGCCTGCAAACCGACCCGAAACAGCCGCTGCTTTGTCTCCAATGTGAAAGCCCGGAGGAGAGCAGAGGAGCAGAGGAGCTTTGCGGTGGTTTTTAACCCTTTCTCGGCGAAAAAACCACCCCGCTAGCAGCCGAATACCGCCGCTAAAATACCGGTAAAGCGCTGCTAATAATAGCGGCGCTTTACCGCCAATGCCCCCACCGCCCCAGTGTGAAAGGGGCCTAAGCGGCTCCTGCGGGGGTAGCGCTACAGACATAATGGTAATATGCATAAATATATCTAATAGATTTGATAAACTATGCACTATGAAGCATGCTGCTGGAAGAAAAAGTGCTGCGTGAAATGAGAAATATTACCAAGTGCCGACCAGCCTCCGTCATTATACTGCAGCAGGTCGGCACGATCCCGCGAACCGTCATAGCTGTACGTCGGCTCCTTTAAGCGGGATAGCAGGTGCACACGATTTTTATTACCAAAAATATGTAGAATACATATTGACCTAAACTGAGAAAAAAAGTCACTTTTTTAAAAAAATTGGGGATATTTATTATAGAAAAAAGTACAAAATATTGTGTTTATTTCAAAATTGTTGCTCTTTTTTTGTTTATAGTGCAAAAAATAAAAAATGCAGAGATGATCAAATACCACCAAAACAAAGCTCTATTTGTGGGGAAAAAAGGACGTCAATTTTGTTTGGGTACATCATCGCATGACCGCGCAATTGTCATTTAAAGCGACGCAGTGCCGAATCGTAAAAAATGGCCTTGTCATTGAGCACCCAAATCTTCCGGGGCTGAAGTGGTTAAATTGTTAACATGATCTTTTGCATTATACGTGAGATATAAGAAGGGGTTAACAGCTTTAGGACCCATGTTGCTATAGTAGTAGTGGGCATGTCTAAAAGCAGATGGGAAACAGTTAATTGTGTTGAGAGTCTTTTTATTGAAACAATGACTTGTCTGGGATTGAAATCATCATAGTAAAAGTCAAGGAAAAGTAATTGCGATGATGGGCCCTCAGTGAAGTGACCATGGTGGTTGACAAGGTTATTCCAGCATTCAGCACCTAGTTCAACTGTCCTTTAGGGGCGGTGTGACAGATTCACCTGGGATAGAGGCTTTTGCAGGGGACTGAATGCAAGCCTCTTGCCGACTGATTATGGGCCCTGGCATTTGGGGGAACGGTGCTCTTTGTGAGCTGTATGCCTGGGACCCTTAAGGTGGCATTACTGTGGATTCGGGTCCTGGTCCCCCAGGACACACAGACTCTGGGGACCCTGTGTATGCCATATGGGAAATGGAAATGGAGGGTATGTCTTGGATTGCTTAAAATGGGACAGTAATATTTATCCCCAATATCTCCCAGGATATATATGTAAAGACTATTATTGGTTTGTTTGATTCTGAACTCAAGATGTTAATTGAGTGAGCTGATCACATTGGCCTCCAGGACTGGCTAGGAGACGAACAGTCTAATCCTACTATAGTTTGTTGATGACTAGGCTGAGGAGGGGGGATTCCTCCAGCAGCCCCCTGCTGATAAGACTGATTCATACTGTTGGGACACATACTGTGAGGAGATGCTGGTGTCATCAACTCCAACTACCTGTCTTGTTGTCTGCTATAATGTGTTTAATGTAAATGAGTCTAGTCTGGCTTACCACAGGTTCTAAGGGTATTCCACACATTGTCGTTTGTTCTAATTAACCCTGTATTGATGTTTATGGTAATTTGTATTGAATAGTCACCTAGTCTGGGTAAATTATTTAGTAAACTAGCTCATGTTAATTAGGTTACAGTTGTATTGTTAGAGGAGGCTCCAATGTCATATAAAGTCTTGTAATTTTGATTCTAAATAAAAATAGTCCATGTTAGCAGTGAAACAAGTGTCTCCTTGTTTTGTGCTTATGAGCGGTTGGAATATCGGATATCTGTATCCAGACTGAGAGGAAGTGGTATACTGATGGAAACACTCAAGCGGAGTGTGGGACGTTCCATGACAGGCGGCGTAATGTAGTAGTGTTTATCTGAAGTAAAATTCTGTATTGAAGGCTGTGCAGCTAGACTTTTCTGACTATGGATTAAGTCTTCAGGCAGCAGGAATCTGGCTGCTATTGCAATTAACACCAATTTTACAGTAGCCACTTTTGGCACTCCTGCAGGTTAGAGCAGAGCCCATCTGTAAAACTGTCAGCCAAATCCAGAGATTTCAGTGGTGGGGGAGGAAGAGCAGAGCATACAAAGTACTTAGATGAAGTTCTTATGGCCTGTCATGTGCATGCAAGATCCACCACTGTCAAAAAGAACCAAATAGATTACAGTAATACTCAAAAACGTCCCAATTGGACACGTGGGCTTTTTTTGACAATGAAACTTAGTTAGTCTAAGTATCAATTATGTTCTCTGCTTCATCATATCATCCATTCATCAATTTCCATGGCAATGTCCTTTGCAATCTTCTTGAATATACTGTACCGAATAGTTAGAATCTGATTTTAATAATCAGGTTCTCTGTTTTCATTTGCTCCAGTTTTTATACAATGTCTTTTCTATATAAATGTCTTTTTTATCCTTTGAAATGTCATTTTGCTGTCAGACTTTTTTCTAAACATGGGAAACATGTGCCCCTTTACAGGCATACTATAGACACCCCCTTAGGTATGAAATTTAAAGGAATATTACACTTTTATTGTTTCACTTTAAGCATTATTAAAATCACTGCTCCCGAAAAAACGTCCGTTTTTAAAACTTCTTTTTGCATTGATACATGTCCCCTGGGGCAGGACCCAGGTCCCCAAACACTTTTTATGACAATAACTTGCATATAAGCCTTTAAAATGAGAACTTTTAATTATTCATGTTCGTGTCCCGTATAATTTAAGGGTGTTCGCGTGTTCAAACAAATTTTTTGCCTGTTCGCAAGTTCTGCTGTGAACCGAACCGGGGGGGGGGGTGTTCGGCTCATCCCTACTCAATACCTCTGCTGTAACACTATTTCAAACATCAACTACTCTTTCGGCAATATAATACCTCCTTAGTTAGTCTTAAACTTTCCTACTGCTAGTTTGAGGTCCTGTCCCTGTGATCTTGGCTTCATATTGAAAATACTGCCCTGCTGAACCTTATTCACCTCCTAAAGCCTTGTCTCTGGACTGGTTTTAGCATCTTAATATCTTTTTTGTGAGATTTCCAGAACTAGACACAATTTTTTAAGTGAGGTGTAACCAGTGGTGGCCCCTGAATTGTGGGCGCATGGGCGCCACCCCCCCAACACCTCTGCCGCCCTCCCTATTCATGTGCCCGACCCCTTTCAGGATGCCGGACACATGAAATATTATGGCAGGGATAGGTGGGGGGTGTGCATTTTGAAGCATGTGATTAGAGCCAGAGACTCTAATAGGCTTCAAAATAGTGTGGGCTTGGGGCGCAGAGAACTGCATCCCGAACCCACCCTGTTGTGTGGAATAGTTAATTAATTTTCGCTATTTTCACACTAACGTTCCTCCCTGCCAATCAGCAGGCATGTCAGTGAGACCTGCCTCCCGATTAGCCAAAGCATTAGGCGATCCTATTGGATGCCTAACACTTTGGCAGAAAAGGAGACATGGCGGAGGAAGCATGAGGAGCTGAGCGCACACAGGAGTCGCCACTTCCCACCACTACAGAAGAGGAGGAGGAGAGCCCCGTCACTCCAGGATAGGAGCAGAGCTCCACCACATGAGTGGTAAGTGCCGCTGGACTGGCCATGGGGGGGGTTAGTGAAGTGACAGCCAGGGGACGTGCCTGGCTGTATTTGATGGGTACACATGGCTGCATATACTGGGCACAAGTGGCTGCATTTGATGGGCACAAGTGGCTGCATTTGATGGGCACAAGTGGCTGCATTTGATGGGCACAGTGGCTGCGTTTGAATGGCACAATGGCTGCATATGATGGGCACAAGAGGCTGCATATGATGGGGCACAGTGGCTGCATTTGATGGGGCACAAGTGGTGGCATTTGGGGCACAAGTGGCTGCATTTGATGGGCACAAGTGGCTGCATTTGATGGGCACAAGTGGCTGCATATGATGGGGCACAGTGGCTGCATATGATGGGCCCAGTGGCTGCAATTGATGGGCCCAGTGACTGCAATTGATGGGCACAACGGTTGCAATTGATGGGCACAACGGTTGCAATTGATGAGCACAATGGTTGCAATTGATGGGCACAACAGCTGCAATTGATGGGCACTAGGGATGAGCTTCGTGTTCGAGTCGAACCCATGTTCGACTCGAACATCGGCTGTTCGATCGTTCGCCGAATTGCGAACGTTATGGGCCGTTCGCGCTAAATTCGTGTGGCGCGTCACGGCCCATAATTCACTGCGGCATCGCAGTGCATTGCTGGCTGATGATTGGCCAAGCATGCACTATGACCCGCATGCTTGGCCAATCACAGCGCCGTCAGTAGAGAGAGCTGTAATTGGCCAAAGCCAGGGTGGCTTTGGCCAATTATGGCTCAGGGGATTTAGTACACACCCCACACTATATAAGGCCGCCTGCACGGCGGCCCTGTGTAGTGTGTGTTCCGGTGTGCTGAGAGATAGAGAGAGAGAGAGACAGTGTCATTTGATTTGAGTTAGATAGATTAGGCAGAACAGTCAGTCAGTTAGCTGCACTTACAGTGTATTGTGTATATATATGCATCCCAGGTGTTGCATATATATATATACACTGTATTCAGTTTAGCTAGATCCGTTCCTGTTATCTTCTATCTAGACTATTTACATTTAATGCAGTGCGTCCTGCTCACAGTGTTCAGCTAGATCCGTTCCTGTTATCTTCTAGACTATTTACATTTAGTGCAGTGCGTCCTGCTCACAGTGTTCAGCTAGATCCGTTCCTGTTATCTTCTAGACTATTTACATTTAGTGCAGTGCGTCCTGCTCACAGTGTTCAGCTAGATCCGTTCCTGTTAAATTCCTACTGACAGGCAGGCTTGTCTGGTTACAGTATATAAAGCTACCTGAAGAAAATTACAGGTGTTCTATTTGATCCTATTAGTACCACGGTCAGGCAGCTAGACTATTTACATTTAGTACAGTGCGTCCTGCTCACAGTGTTCAGCTAGATCCGTTCCTGTTATCTTCCTACTGACAGGCAGGCTTGTCTGGTTACAGTATATAAAGCTACCTGAAGAAAATTACAGGTGTTCTATTTGATCCTATTAGTACCACGGTCAGGCAGCTAGACTATTTACATTTAGTACAGTGCGTCCTGCTCACAGTGTACAGCTAGATCCGTTCCTGTTATCTTCCTACTGACAGGCAGGCTTGTCTGGTTACAGTATATAAAGCTACCTGAAGAAAATTACAGGTGTTCTATTTGATCCTATTAGTACCACGGTCAGGCAGCTAGACTATTTACATTTAGTACAGTGCGTCCTGCTCACAGTGTTCAGCTAGATCCGTTCCTGTTATCTTCCTACTGACAGGCAGGCTTGTCTGGTTACAGTATATAAAGCTACTTGAAGAAAATTACAGGTGTTCTATTTGATCCTATTAGTACCACGGTCAGGCAGCTAGACTATTTACATTTAGTACAGTGCGTCCTGCTCACAGTGTTCAGCTAGATCCGTTCCTGTTATCTTCCTACTGACAGGCAGGCTTGTCTGGTTACAGTATATAAAGCTACCTGAAGAAAATTACAGGTGTTCTATTTGATCCTATTAGTACCACGGTCAGGCAGCTAGACTATTTACATTTAGTACAGTGCGTCCTGCTCACAGTGTTCAGCTAGATCCGTTCCTGTTATCTTCCTACTGACAGGCAGGCTTGTCTGGTTACAGTATATAAAGCTACCTGAAGAAAATTACAGGTGTTCTATTTGATCCTATTAGTACCACGGTCAGGCAGCTAGACTATTTACATTTAGTACAGTGCGTCCTGCTCACAGTGTACAGCTAGATCCGTTCCTGTTATCTTCCTACTGACAGGCAGGCTTGTCTGGTTACAGTATATAAAGCTACCTGAAGAAAATTACAGGTGTTCTATTTGATCCTATTAGTACCACGGTCAGGCAGCTAGACTATTTACATTTAGTACAGTGCGTCCTGCTCACAGTGTTCAGCTAGATCCGTTCCTGTTATCTTCCTACTGACAGGCAGGCTTGTCTGGTTACAGTATATAAAGCTACCTGAAGAAAATTACAGGTGTTCTATTTGATCCTATTAGTACCACGGTCAGGCAGCTAGACTATTTACATTTAGTACAGTGCGTCCTGCTCACAGTGTTCAGCTAGATCCGTTCCTGTTATCTTCCTACTGACAGGCAGGCTTGTCTGGTTACAGTATATAAAGCTACCTGAAGAAAATTACAGGTGTTCTATTTGATCCTATTAGTACCACGGTCAGGCAGCTAGACTATTTACATTTAGTACAGTGCGTCCTGCTCACAGTGTTCAGCTAGATCCGTTCCTGTTATCTTCCTACTGACAGGCAGGCTTGTCTGGTTACAGTATATAAAGCTACTTGAAGAAAATTACAGGTGTTCTATCCCAGCTTAGTGCAGCTACAGGCCATTAGTATGTCTGGAAGGCCAAGAAGGAGAGGCAGACAGTCACAAGCCAATAAGAGAGGGCAAGCAGGCTCTGTGTCTAGTGCTGGTCGTGGAGACGGTGCATCCTCATCAGCACGTGGCCATGGGACACGCTTGGCCTTTTTTTCGGCAGCTGGCCGTGTTGAGCCGCAACATGCGGAAGACTTGGTCGAGTGGATGACCAAGCCGTCCTCATCCTCCTCATCCTCTCTCACCCATGCCCAGGGTGCTTTGTCTGGCAAAGCAGCGGCCTCTTCCCTCAGCTCAATGTCATCAGTGACTCCTTCCCTAGCTCCACCATGTCCTCATGAGGATTCCCTCGAACTGTTTGACCATAGTGTTGGGTACATGCTCCAGGAGGATGCCCAGCGTTTGGAAGGCTCTGATGACGATACTGAGCTCGATGAAGGCAGTAACATGAGCACGGACAGAGGGGGTGCCCAAGAAGGACAGCAATCTGGCAGTCATGCTCCCCCTGCTGCAGCATACTGCCAGGTTTGCTCCAGTGATGAGGAGGGAGGGGATGATGAGGTCACTGACTCAACATGGGTGCCTGATAGGAGAGAGGAGGAGGAGGAGGAGGAGGAGGCGGCGGCACATCACCAACGAGGCAGGATGCCCTCCAGGGGCCAGCCTAAGGGCAGCACATTGACTGCATCACACCCCAAAGCTCCACATGTGCAGGGCGCTGCAGTCTCTGCGCGTTATTCAAAAAGTTCTTTGGTGTGGGCCTTTTTTGAGACGAGTGCATCAGATCGCACCGCTGCTATTTGCAACATATGTCTCAAGCGTATCTCGCGTGGCCAAAACATCTCCCGCTTGGGTACCACATGCTTGACCAGACATATGTTGACCTGCCATGCAGTTCGTTGGCAAGCGTATCTAAAAGACCCACACCAAAGAACAAAGAGGATCTCTCCTTGCTCCTCATCAGCTGAGATTTCCAACCCCACTAGACCTTCAGTCCTCTCTGAGACCTGCAGTGAGAGGAATGAAGGTGTAGAATTAGGTCTGTCACAGCCAAGTACTTGTGGGCAATCTGCTTTTGGTACACCGACGTCAGATTGTACCAGGCAAATTTCCCTGCCCCAGCTGCTGCACCGCCGAAAGAAGTTTGCTCCCAGCCATCCACATGCCCAGCGGTTGAATGCTAGCTTGGCAAAATTGCTAGCACTTCAACTGCTGCCTTTTCAGTTGGTAGACTCTGCCCCCTTCCGTGAGTTTGTGGAATGTGCGGTTCCTCAGTGGCAGGTACCCAAACGCCACTTTTTCTCACGGAAGGCGATTCCGGCTCTCTACCGGCATGTGGAAGGCAATGTCCATGCCTCGCTGGACAGGGCGGTCAGCGGTAAGGTGCATATTACCGCTGACTCATGGTCCAGCAGGCATGGACAGGGACGTTACCTAAGTTTCACGGCGCATTGGGTGACTCTGCTGGCAGCTGGGAAGGTTGCAGGACAAGGTGCAGTAGTGTTGGAGGTTGTTCCGCCACCACGCCTCCAAAATGCTGATTGTGACACACCTCTCTCCTCCACCCCCTCCTCTTCTTCTTCCTCCATGGCCTCTTCCTCGGAACCAGCGGTGCTCCGTAGGCGTTCAAGGGGCTACGCAAGTACGCAGGCCAAAAGATGCCATGCGGTGCTTGAGCTGGTGTGCTTGGGGGACAGGAGCCACACTGGGGCAGAGGTTTTGTCAGCTCTGCAGGGGCAGGTTCAGAGGTGGTTGACGCCACGCCAACTTAAGGCAGGAATGGTGGTTTGCGACAATGGCACCAACCTCCTCTCTGCCCTCCGACAGGGACAAATGACCCATGTGCCCTGTTTGGCTCACGTCCTTAACTTGGTGGTGCAGCGGTTCTTGGGCAGGTACCCGGGCTTACAGGATATCCTGAGGCAGGCCAGGAAAGTCTGTGTGCATTTCCGCCGGTCATATAATGCCAGTGCTCGGCTGACGGACCTCCAAAAGGAGTTTAACCTGCCCAAGAACCGCCTAATCTGTGACATGCCCACCAGGTGGAACTCAACGTTGGCCATGCTGCAGCGGCTGCACACGCAGCAGAGGGCCATCAATGAGTACCTGTGCGACTATGGCACCAGGACAGGGTCAGGGGAGCTTGGTTTTTTTTCCCCACGCCAGTGGGCCATGATCAGGGATGCATGCACTGTCCTGTCACCATTCGAGGAGGCCATGAGGATGGTGAGCAGTGACAGTGCATGCATCAGTGACACTGTCCCCCTTGTCCACCTGTTGGAGCACACGCTGCGTGGAATAATGGACAGGGCACTTGAGGCAGAACAGAGGCAGGAAGAGGAGGACTTCCTTAGCTCTCAAGGCCCCCTTTATCCAGACAGTGTTCCTGCGTGCCCGCCGATCACACAGGAAGAGGACGAGGAGGAAGAGGAGGAGGAGGAAGATTGTGTCAGTATGGAGGTGGAGCCTGGCACTCAGCATCAGCAGCAGTCTTTAAGGGATCAGTCCCAAGAAACACATGGACTTGTACGTGGCTGGGAGGAGGTGGCTGCGGACCATGTCGTTCTTAGTGACCCAGAGGACTCCGGACCGAATGCCTCAGCAAACCTACGCTGCATGGCCTCCCTGATCCTGCAAAGCCTGCGTAAGGATCCTCGTATTCGTGGTATCAAGGAGAAGGACCAATACTGGCTGGCAACCCTCCTTGATCCACGTTACAAGGGTAAGGTTGCGGACCTTATCTTGCCATCGCAGAGGGAGCAGAGGATGAAACATCTTCGGGAGGCCTTGCAGAAAGGTCTGTGCAACGCGTTCCCAGAGACTGGGAGGTTACAAACTCCTGTTTCTGGACAACGTGTTGCTGAGGCTTCGGTCAGTCAAAGAAGGAGCGGTGGAGAAGGTGGCCGTCTGACCGATGCGTTCAGACAATTTTTTGGTCCGCAGCCCCAAGGTATGATCGGTTCCAGCAACCATCGCCAGCGTCTGTTTTACATGGTGCAGGAATACCTAGGGGCAAGATCAGACTTGGACACCTTTCCCACCGAAAATCCTCTGGGTTACTGGGTCTTGAGGATGGATCACTGGCCAGAGCTTGCACAGTATGCAATTGAGCTACTGGCCTGTCCTGCATCCAGCGTTCTTTCGGAACGCACATTCAGTGCTGCTGGAGGCGTGGTAACCGATCACAGGGTGCGTCTGTCCACCGACTCGGTCGATCGGCTGACCTTCATAAAAATGAATGAGTCTTGGATCACCACCAGCTACCAAGCACCTGATGCTGATGTAACCGAATAATTTTTTTTGAAATCTCAGATCCCTTCAAAGACTGCCTATGCTGATGCTGAGTGACTATCCCTGAGTAATTATCCTCTTCCTCCTCAATCATCACGCTGATAGCTTGTAAGAACATTTTTGGTTCTGGGCGCCACCACCAGTGCCTAAGGCACAATTTTTCAGCCCCTGTTTAACAGGGGCGTGTAATTACAATTTTTGATGTAATACTTTGCAGCAGGGCTCGTTCCTGCATTCCAACTAGAGTGTCTGTGAGGGGTTGCAGTGTTGTGGCACCAGCACCAGTGCCTAAGGCCCAATTTTTCTGCCCCTGTCTAACAGGGGCGTGTAATTACAATTTTTGATGCAATACTTTGCAGCAGGGCTCGTTCCTGCGTTCCAACTAGAGTGTCTGTGAGGGGTTGCAGTGTTGTGGCACCAGCACCAGTGCCTAAGGCCCAACTTTTCTGCCCCTGTCTAACAGGGGCGTGTAATTACAATTTTTGAAGCAATACTTTGCAGCAGGGCTCGTTCCTGCGTTCCAACTAGAGTGTCTGTGAGGGGTTGCAGTGTTGTGGCACCAGCACCAGTGCCTAAGGCCCAACTTTTCTGCCCCTGTCTAACAGGGGCGTGTAATTACAATTTTTGAAGCAATACTTTGCAGCAGGGCTCGTTCCTGCGTTCCAACTAGAGTGTCTGTGAGGGGTTGCAGTGTTGTGGCACCAGCACCAGTGCCTAAGGCCTAATTTTTCAGCTCCTGTTCAACAGGGGCATGTAATTACAATTCTTGATCTAATATTTCACAGCAGGGCCCTGTGAGGGCTTACAGTGTTGTGGCCACAGCAACACCTAAGGCCCAAATTTCTGCTGAGTATATAGGGCAGGACCCTACTTTCAAACATCTAACTTACAAACGACTCCTACTTGCAAACGGAAGGAGACAACAGGAAGTGAGATGAAATCTACCCCTAGGAAGGGAAATTCTTTCCTGTAAGAGTTAATATGGGAAAACAATTTCTCCTTTCCACTGATGCTTTCCAATCCTTGTTCCACAAAAAAACCCAAATTTTCAAAAAACATTTTTCATTGGGACAAAAAAGTGAGGTGAAATCTTCTGAAGAGGAGGAAAGACAGCAAAACAAATGTCACAGGGGTGATAACCCTTCCCTATGTTTTCCAAAAAGCTTAGAAAAGATTTTTTGGCTGGAGCTAAACACGTTAAAAATGTTCAAAATTACAAACAGATTCTACTTAACAACAAACCTACAGTCCCTGTCTTGTTTGCACCGCCTGTATACTGCTGTTCAGAGTATATAGGGCCTGGTGGCCCCACACCTTTCCTTATTTTAATTTGGGTGCGGGGTTCCCCTTAATATCCATACAAGACCCAAAGGGCCTGGTAATGGACTGGGGGGTACCCATGCCGTTTGTCTCACTGATTTTCATCCATATTGCCATGACCCGACATGACATTAAACCCGCAAGCAGTTTTAAATGAGATTTTTTCCTTTAAAAATGACATTTGGTGCAGGGACTGTTCTAAACATGGGAAACACGCGTCACTTTACAGGCATACTATAGACACCCCCCAGGTACGATATTTAAAGGAATATTTCACTTTTTTTTTTTTACTTTAAGCATCATTAAAATCACTGCTCCCGAAAAAACGGCCGTTTTTAAAAGTTTTTTTTGCATTGATACATGTCCCCTGGGGTAGGACCCGGGTCCCCAAACCCTTTTTAGGACAATACCATGCAAATTAGCCTTTAAAATGAGCACTTTTGATTTCGAACGTTCGAGTCCCATAGACGTCAATGGGGTTCTAACGTTCGTGCGAACTTTCGGTCCGTTCGCGGGTTCTGGTGCGAACCGAACCGAGGGGTGTTCGGCTCATCCCTAATGGGCACAGTGGTTGCATTTGATGGGCACAGTGAGGCTGCAATTGATGGGGGAGTTTGATATTTTTAAGTTTGTTTGCGCCCCCCAAAATATTTGAGCACCAGCCACCACTGGGTGTAACTAAAGATCTATATAGGGGAATCAGGAGTTCCTTCTTCCTGCTGTTGACGTCCTGCTAGTTATGCATCCTAGAATTCCGCCTGGCCGCATTGTTTGCTCACTTTGCAACCGTCTGAAATAAATGCTCCCAAATCTTTTTTACTAGGTGCATTATTTTGCATTTAGATACATTAAACTTCTGGTTCCACTGCTTTGACAAATCTTCTACAAATGCCAAATCATGTTCCATGTTACAGACACCTCCAGGGACTTTAACCCTATTGCACACCTTTGTGTCATCATCAAAAACACATACTTTACACACCAAACCTTTAGTTATATCACTTAAAAATAGATTAATAGAAAATGACCTAGTACAGAGCCCTGTGGTACACCCCTAGTGACTAGAGATGTGCCGAATGACAATCTTAATTAAAGTCTATGGGTCCCAAACTGAAAAAATCAAAAGTGCCCATTTTTAGGGCACTTGATGAAGGCAAGAATTGGCCTTGCAGTCAAAAATTTAAATGATATGCACCTGTCAAACAAGTGAAGAAAAACTGGTCCTTGGGTGTTAATTGTGGCCATGAAACCTATGCCAAAATGTTTCTTCATGATAAAATCGACACCCACAAAGCTAAACAGCCTAGACTAGACTAGTCTTGCACAGATTCAACATCCTAAAAACACTTAATCAGCAAAATCTGCATCAGGGGCTTGATAGCTGCCGCTAATCCAGGAATGATTCATTTTGATAAATGTTAGCCGGTCAACAGTCTGTGGACAGACGCGCTCTTTTATCTGTCACAAAACTTCCAGCAACACTAAATGTCCATTCAGAAAGCACGCTCTATGCAGGGCAGCCCAGCAGCTCAATTGCATACTGGGCAAGCTCTGGCTCTGGGCAAGAGCTCTATTCTCATGACCCAGTAACCCAGTGGATCATCAACTGGAAAGCTCTCCATGTCTGTTTTTACCCCTAGATAATCTCTTACCATATAATGCAGACGCTACTGATGAGATGTGGAAGCTGCCAGTCTTGGGTGCCGAGGACTAAAAAAATTTTGAAACGCATCACTGAGGCAGCCTCCTTCTCCACCACTCCTCTCTTGACCAACAGAAGCCTCAAAACTAGCCATTCCATGAGACTGTAACCTAGCAGAGTCTGGAAAGGTATTACATAAACTCCTCTTTATGGTATCCTCAAGATATTTCAGCCTCTGCTCCCTCTGTGAGGATGGGATGTGTTCTGATACTTTACTCTTGTAACAGTGATCAAGTAGGGTTTCCAACCAATAGTGATCCTTCTCCTTGATGCCACAAATTCTCAGGTCCTTTTGCAGGCTTTGAAGAATAAGGGAGCCCATGCACCGCAAGTTTGCAAAGGCATGAAAAGCAGAGTCCTTGGAGTAACTGAGGATTACAGTATTTGGAACTGCCTCTTCCCATACTACTTCCATGGGTTCTGGGGATGGAAAATCATCTCTTAAGGTTTGACGTATGTCATACTCTAAATGAGAAACGATTAAAACATCAAAGCGGCACTTCCATCAGACAGATAATATAAACCTGATAGACTAATTGACAGTCACTCAAAATTAAAAAACTGAAATAAAACGAGATTCTCTGGTGGGTATACAGGGTATAACTAATAGTAGATTGATCAGTGCACCGTTCACCAAACACTTATCCACCGTGTGCTCCACACACCCGCAAGGGGTTCAAACTGACCAGAACCCGGAGGTTATCAAGCCCCAAACGGCATCCTATGGACTGTAGATCTAGATGTCCTTATAGAGTAGTTCAGCCTCATCTCCGAAATCCTCATGTGTATAAAAGACTCCACATAGTCTAATTCCGTTTTTAAAAATGTATTCGCAAACTCAAGTAAATAAAATCCAATGAAATGATGAAGTGACAGTCCAACTGTGGTTATGTAGCTCAATGTCAATTGCTAATGAGCTTACTTTCATCCACTTTCCCTGGTTTTTCAAGGAAGAGAGGGAGTACAGTCCGGTGTAGACAGTATAAGTCTCTGCATCCAGCACTTCCTCCTTCCTGGTTGGTATCCTGGGTCTTGGAACGCACAACGTTGTGACGTAGTATCCAGTCACCGTAAGGTCACGCCCTGACACTGCGTTTCGTTATCATGACTTTTTCAAAGGGCGTGGCCTCACAGCACAGCATCCCGGTATTTATCTATAGGGCAAGCGATCGGTTTTAGCCGATACTCCGCCCACAACAGATGAGCAGGCAAGAGCTCTATATTAACCCAAAAAATAGCCTGCAGCTATTTGTTAAAGGTGCACAGCAGGTCCATTCTGTCAAATTAATATCATGCTCATATGCTAAAACAAAAGACATTGAGCTACAGACCATTACAATCTTATCTCCTAAACTAAAAGTAAATATCAGAGTAGTGTAATTATGAAAACATTTAATCACAGCAATTTAATTAAAAATAAGTAACACCACTAGTTCATGTGGCAGTTCAATATCCTTAGTTTAGAAATGTACTGACACTAGTGCATGTGACATATAAAATAATATATGCTAAAAAACTGATACTTCCTTATAATCAGAAATCAATAAGGACCATTAACAAACAAAAAAAGATCATACTATTATGAACTCTTACACAAGATTGGTATGAAAGAAAGGGAAAGGTGATATAAATATACAAAAAATATAAAAAATATTGAAAATCCAAAAGGATGTCTCAACTGAAAAGTCTAGATAGAACCATATTAACCAATTATAGGGCCGAACATACGAAACGATGGGTCCTAACATAAAATTGAACCTCAGGGCATGAATATTGTCTAGACATGTACCATTGTGTAAACCCACTCCAAACTCTAATATATATCTAATAATTGCTAATAAAGCAATTTATATCCAGGTCTATGTTTAACCCTTTTGGGCTGAGTGTGTCTGTAAGGAAGATCCACTGCGTTTCTCTTTTGGAGAGTTCCCGTACAATATTGAACCCTCTCCAAGATGGCTTAATGTGATCTATTCCCCAAAAGGTAAGTCCGGACACATCTTGATCATAGTATTGCTTAAAGTGAAGGGATACATTATGATCCTTAAAACCAATAGCAATGTTATGTACATGTTCTGCAATTCTAATTTTAAGCAGATGTTTAGTTCTCCCTATATACATTAGCTCACAAGGGCACTGCAAAGCGTAAACTACATGTGATGTATTACTCGTAATGAACTGTTTGAGAATTCTTTGTTATTCGAGGAAGAAGAAAACTTCTCTATTCTTCTCAAAGGTCTAGACACCTTCCTACAGGCCTTGCACTTTCTACATGCAAAGAATTTTGATCCCAAAATGTTGGATTCTGGCCAGGTGGATCTATTACTCTTTTAACAATCAAGTCTCCAAAACTCGGTGCTTTGCGATAGATGAACTTTGGTTTCATAGGGAGAACACTTGACAGAGTTCTGTCTAAACGGAGTACATGCCAATGACCGTGGAATATATTCTCCACCTCTCTAAATTGAGAATGGAAATATGATTCCATTCCATAGGATATGAAACCCCATTCATGATCCACATTTGTGTCAATAATATTTCTATCCCTCAGGCACTGGTCACATGGTAAAGCTTTTACTTCTTCTACAATAGAATCAAATTGTTGTAGTTTATATCCCTTCTCGACAAACCTATTTTTTAGCACCAATGCTTGTTGGTCAAAATCTTCCAGCATGGAACAATTCCTCCTGACCCTCATCCTTTGGCACATTCTGAAGCCACAGGGGATGGTGCACACTATGCATAGGGAGGAAACTATTTCTATAAGTGGATTTAAAAAAACACTTTTGTCTTTAATTTGTTTTTGACCCTAAAGATATTCACATCTAAAAAGTGTATTTGTATGGTGCTCCACTGGCTTGTAAGCTTAATATTGTGCGTATGGTCATTCAAACGATCCATATATTCTTTCAGTGTGGATTCTGAACCTGCCCACAATAATAACAGGTCATCTATGTAACGCCTGTAATAGAGAAGCTCTGGTCTCCTCTCATGGAACACTTCCTTGTCCTCCCATTCACCCATAAAGAGGTTGGCTATACTGGGCACAAATTTTGCGCCCATTGCCACCCCTCTCTTTTGGGTGAAGAAATTGTGGCCAAACCAGAAATAGTTATGCGAAAGGCAAAAGTCTAACGCATTCCTCAGAAACACTTTTTGTCTGAATGGCAGATCATCTCTTCTGCTGAGTGCCCAATTGATGACCAGTAGAGCATCTTCATGTTGTATGACTGTGTATAGACTGGTCACATCAGATGTGACCAGGAATACTTCATCTTTACCTGTGAGATTGATCTCCTGTAATTCCTGTAACAGATATTTAGTGTCCTTCAGGTAAGCTTTCGTTGCAACAACACTTTTTTGTAAAAATGTGTCTAGGGATTGGCCTAATCTGGAGGTCACTGAGTCTATCCCATTAACTATGGGCCTACGGGGAGGATTCACCGCATCCTTATGGATTTTCGGAAGGGTATATATGGTTGGTATCCGACTACTGCTAGGAGTGAGATATCTTTTTTTCTTTAACAGTCAAGACATGTGAGTGATATCCGGAGTCTATCAGAGCTTCCAATTCTGCTCTGTATTGTGGTGTAGGAGCCCTATCTAATTTTTCATAAGTGTCTTTATCAGACAAAAGATCCTCTAATTGAGCAGTATAATATTCTTTAGACATAATAACAACCCCCTCCTCCCTTATCCACTGGTCTGATATTTACTTTAAGTTTAGGAGGTAAGATTGTAATGGTTCGCAGCTCAATGTCTTTTGCTTTAGCATATGAGCATGATATTAATTTGACAGAACGGACCTGCTGTGCACCTTTAACAAATAGCTGCAGGCTATTTTTTGGGTTAATATTGAGTGCTTGCCTGCTCGTCTGTTGTCGGCAGAGTATCAGCTAAAACCGATCGCTTGCCTTATAGATAAATACCGAGACGCTGCGCTGTGAGGCCACGCCCTTTGAAAAGGTTGTGATGCCGAAACGCGGCGTCAGGGCGTGACCTTAAGGCGACTGGATACTACGTCACGATGTTGTGTGTTCCAAGACCCAGGATACCAACCAGGAAGGAGAAAGTGCTGGATGCAGAGACTTATACTGTCCTTATACACCGGACTATACTCCTTCCCTTCCTTTGAAAATCCAGGGAAAGTGGATGAAAGTAAGCTCATTAGCAATTGACCTTGAGCTACATAACCACAGTTGGACTGTCACTTCATCGTTTTATTGGATTTTATTTACTTGAGTTTGCGAATAAATTTTTAAAAACGGAATTAGACTATGTGGAGTCTCTTTTATACACATGAGGATTTCGGAGATGAGGCTGAACTACCCTATTAGGACATCTAGATCTACAGTCCATAGGATGTCATTTGGTAACCTCCGGGGTCTGGTGAGTTTGAACCCCTTGTGGGTGTGTGGAACATGCGGTAGATAAGTGTTTGGTGAATGGTGCACTCATCAATCTACTATTAGTTATACCCTGTATACCCACCAGTGACTCTCGATTTATTTCAGTTTTTTAATTTTGAGTGACTGTCAATTAGTCTATCAGGTTTATATTATCTGTCTGATGGAAGCGCCACTTTGATGGTTTAATTGTTTCTCATTTTGAGTTTAATTTAATTTTTACATCTATTCTGCTATTATAATCGACTTCAGTGGCTGCTGAGGGAAACCTCTTCTTAATTGTATATACACATGCATTATTGATTATCTAATATATAGAAATTTGGATTCTATGGTTTACTAACTAGCATCTGTGTCTTGAGTGTTCTAAGACCCGATTTAACATAGCGCTGAGATTGGAGGAGTGTGGTTAATAATATTTTTTCTTCAAATCTTTTTGTATGTCATACTCTGCTTCAATGCCTCCAAAACTGCCATCATCCTCCTCCTCCTTCTCCTCCTCCTCTTGTGTGTTCTGTGGCATCACAAAAATGGTGTCTGCCTAAAGCAGGCCTTGAGAGGAAAGCAAGTCCTCTTCCTCCCTCTGCTCTGCCATGAGTTCCCTGTCCATAATGCCACGCAGAGTCTGCTCCAGCAGGAACACAACAAGGATTGTGTCACTGATGCATGCATTGTCAAAGCTCACCATCCTTGTCGCCTCCTCAATGATGACAGTACATGCATCATTTATCAGCAGCCATTGGTGTGGGGAAAAAAAGCTATTCCATCCTGAGCCTGTTGTTGTGCCATACTCACACAGATACTCGTTGACAGCCTTCTGCTGCATGTGCAGACACTGCAGCATTGCCAAAGTTGAGTTCCACCTGGTAGGCATGTCACAATTCAGGCGGTTTACAGCCAGGTGGAATTCCTGCTGAATTTCAGCCAACCGAGCACTGGCTGTGTATGACCGCCTGAAATGGCTACAGGCTTCTGGCCTGCTTTAGCAAATCTTCCAACCCTGGGTACCTGTTTAAGAAATGCTGCGCCACCAAATTGAGGACATGTGCCAGGCATGGCACATGTGTCAACTTTCCCTGTATAACACACCACCATTCCTGGCTCCAGCTAGTGTGGCATGAACCACCTCTGGGCCTGCCCCTGCAGAGCTGAAAGAAGCTCTGCTCTGTTGTGGCTTCTGTCCCCTAGACAGACCAGCTGAAGCACTGCATGGCATCCTTTAGCCTGACTCATTGAATAGCCCTTTAAAAACTTAAGGGGTCCATAGGACAATTCAGCAGAGGAGGGCATGGAGGAGGAGGAGAAGGAGGGGGTGGAGCTGACAAATCTTGCATCATCACCACTAGCTGTATGAGGATGTGGCAGCAAAACAAGCTGCAGCACTGAGCCTTGTGCTGTGAATGAAATATAGTGTCCCTGACCATGCTTGCTGGACCACGTGTCAGCATCAATGTGGACCTTGTGACTGACTGCCTTGCCCAACGATGCCACAACATTGCCTTCCACATGATGGTACAGAGCGGGAATAGCCCTACATGCACAAAAATAGTGACTGGGAACCTGCCATTGTGGTACAGCACATTCTGTAAAATCACAGAAGGGGGCAGAATCCACTAGATGGAAAGATAGAAGTTGTAGCGCCAGCCGCTATGACCAGCTTAAATTTGGACACTGGGCATGTGGGTGGCAGTGACTTTTTTTTTAGTTTCCTACAGCTGGTGGTGTGCTGCTTGCAGACATGCTGCAAGAACGTGGGACACCCTTCACTATACCATTATCACTGACAGTGGAGGCTGCTGACAGATCATGAGAGGTCATGAGATATAACGGGGGTAGACCTGAAAGATGAGGAGGAGAAGCAGAATTGCATCCCTTTTGTGTGGCTTTCAGGTGCTCTTGCCAATGGACTGAGTGGTGGGAGGTTAAATGCCTTGTCAAGCATGTGGTGCCCAAATGGCTGGTGTTTTTTCCATGCATGATCTGCTTGAGGCAAAGTTTGCAAATTGCAACAGTGCAATTGACTGCACATGTGCTAAAAAAGGCCCAGACAGCTGAGCTCTGGGAAGTGGGCCGGGAGATAACAGCTCCACAATGTGACAGAAAAGGGTGGCTGCTCTCTACTGTTCCACAATGACTGCCTCATTGGAGCTGTGCCTCATTGGAGCTGTGCCTCATCATCACTTTCCTCCTCTGCTCTATCCAGCACCCAAGTTGCGTCAGTGACCTCATCATCATCATCATCATCCACTCCATCTTCATTATCACTGGAGCCAACTTGGCAAAACGCTGCGGCTGGGGAAACATGACTGCCAATTTGTTGTTTACCAATGTTCTCCCCTCTCTGTAGGCTCATGTTGCTACCTTCCTCAAACTTAGAACCAACATCAGAATCAAGTAATGCCTGTGCATTGTCAAGGAGTAAGTGGCTGACGCTGTGCTCAAATAGCTGAGCTGACTCCTCCATGCATGATGCTGGGGCTTTGGCAGGAGTAGCTGTGGACAAAGAGGCAGAATAAGCCACTCTGACAGCTCTGGTGGACTGCGCACCAGTCTTTGCATGTCAATATACTGCAGTAAACGTGCACTAATGCACCTCAATATGCTGCAGTAAACCTGCCCTGAAACACTAAACTGACACTAAAGTAAAAATTAATTGTCGCACTACACACACACTGCATTATCACTAGATTCACACTAAACCGACACTCTACACTCACAATAGAATCATAATAGCACACTATAGCACAATAATTGGCTAGTAGCAATGAACAGAGCCCTGTTCTATCTATCTCCACTCCAATATCATACTGCAAATGGCTGCTGTGGGAAGGATCCTTTTATATAGTGGGTGGGTCTATGAGAAATGAGCCATTGGGCACAGTCTTCATTACTTTCTCCAATCATTGCATCAGCCAGTCAGGGCTTCCAATGCACTGTGTAGCACGCAGTGCATTGTGGGGCGCTCAGTGTGTTAAACAAATGGTCAAACGCCCTGACAATTCTGTTGTTCGTCAAACAAGTGAACAGCCGATGTTCGGCCCAAATTCATGCTCGGAGCGAACTGTTAACCCAACACTACTAGTGACTGAACCCCACTTACAAACACATTCTGGTATCTATCCTTTAGCCAACTGCATATCCACTGAATCACCCAAGAGTTAAGTCTTATGCCACGTACACATGATCGGAATTTGGTACCGCAAAAGACCAATGAGAGTTTTTAATCGGAAAATGCGACCTTGTGTATGCTCCATTGGTCTTTTGCTGGTGGAATTCCAGCCAGCAAAAGATTGAGAGCATGCTCTCAATTTTTCGGTCGGGAAAAGTTTCTATCCAAAAATGCGATTGTCTGTGGCAATTCCAACGCGCAAAATCCCTAAGCATGCTCGGAAACAATTCGACGCATGCTCAGAAGCATTGAACTTCATTTTCTCAGCTCATCGTAGTGTTGTACATCACCGTGTTCTTGACGGTCGTAATTTCAGCAAACTTTTGCGTGACCGTGTGTATGCAAGGCAAACTTGAGCGGAATCCCGTCGGAAAAGCCGCCATATCTTTTTCCGACGAAAAATCCGCTCGTGTGTATGCGGCATACGTTTGTACTACTTTTTTTATCAGTAGTATAGTCAAAAATGTAATCAGATTAGTCTGACATGATTTACCCTCAGTAAAGCCATGCTGCTTAATTTTTAATAAATTGTGTTGTTAAGTGATCAGTGATCTTTCTTTTTAGAAATTATTCTATCAGCTTGACTACAACAGACGTTAAACTCACTTGCCTACAATTGCCAGCTTCTACCTCGCTACCCTTCGCGTGGATAGGTACAATATTAGCTGTTTGCTAGTCATGGGGAACTATTCCTGTTAAAAAAGATGTTATTAAAAAGAACAAAAAATCCTACAACAGCTATACCTCGAAGTTCTCTTCTAACTCAGGAATAAATACCATCAAGACCCATTGCTTTATTAAGATTCAACCAAACAAGTCCCTCTGCTACCTCTGTCTCTAGAAATCCTAAAAATTAACCATTATTAGTAGAACCAAAGAACACAAGGTCAATCATCTGTATTCATCACATCTTGGCAGCCTAAAGGGAGAGGCAGAAGTAAGTGAGGGAAGATACAACAGTAGCATGGTAGGATTTCATCCAGGGTAAAGGGCTTCTTGCAGTAGAGTGGAGGGAACAGGCATCCTACTCAATCGAATGACACTGCCCCAAGGGGCAAGTTGATGTTATTCCTGGCGACGCTCCACATAGCTCAACAGTCTGGGTTTTTTTCAGCACATCTGCTGCTGACAGTATTGTAGTAGTTTGTAGCCTGTGCCTGCAGTGTATCATATGTGGTAAATGTACCAGTCATTTGGGTATCACGTGCATCAGGATACATGAATCTTCACTACAACGTGGAAGATGCACATCAATAATACCAGTCAGTAATACCATTCAAAAGGCCTGTTTCTTATTCCACTGTTCACAAGCTGCAACATCTTGGTCTCTATTAATAGGGGAAAGTCTGACAAGGGGTTTGATAGGAAGAATTATCAAGAATGGTGTAGGTAGACACTTTAATATTCAGTTATATTACACTATTGGGCACATGAGCTTTTTTAAAATTATACATACAACTGTTACCAGTTTACATGTGTGTACCTCTCCATCCCTGTCATTGTACTGAATCATTGTCCACCCTGTTTTGTCACCTTTCTTTTGGGGATAATTATTGCTTGCCCTCTACCTTTGTATGTTTACTCTAATCCTTCTCCCCTTTACACGTAAGCCTTTTTCTGATACTTGTTGCTTACAAGTTAAAATCAGTATTTTTTTTGCTATAAAATTACTTAGATCCCCCAAACATTATATATTTTTTAGCAGAGACCCAAGAAAATAAAATGGCGATCGTTGCAATATTTTGTCACACTGTATTTACACAGGGTTGGCCCAATTGTTTATATAATGTGAAAGATGATGTTACGCTGTGTAAATAGATACCTAACCTGTCATGCTTTAAAATTGCGCACACTCGTGAAATGGCGACAAACTACGGTACTTTAAAATCTCCATAGGTGACGGTTTAAAAAATTCTACATGTTAACAGTTTAGAGTTAAAGAGGAGGTCTTGTGCTAGAATCATTGCTCTAACTCTAATGAATATGGCGATGCCTCACATGTGTGGTTTGAACACTGTTAACATTTGCGGACACAACTTATATATGCGTCCGGTTCTTCGCGTGAGCACGGAGGGATGGAGCACTTTACTTTTTTTTTCTTATATATTTTATTTATTTATTTTTTACATGGCCCCTTTAAAAAAATTTTTATCACTTTTCTTTCTGTCACAAGGAATGTAAACATCAGTAATAGTCAGTGACAGAAGGGATCTTTTTGGAAGGATCTGTGGTCTATAAGTCTATAAGACCCCAAATCCCTCCTTTGCACATAAAAGCATTAAAAACGCCAAGTTTGGCTGTTTGGAATACTAAGTGAAAAATTACAAATAAAAATATGTGTGGAAATAAAGCAAAATGAAAATTAAGAATAAAATTTTTTTTAGTGCATCCAAAATGTATGTGTGTGTACATGTTTACACACACACACACACACACACACATATACAATGTATATAAACAATGAGGCTGCAGCTATAGTGTGAGGTAAGTACCCCAAAAAAATGACCAAAAGAAATTAATACTTAACGCTGCCTCTCTAAAACATAAATTACATCTACCTACATCAAAGTGTTATCGTGCCAAATAAATTCATACAATGTAATTCAAAGTAAGGTGCAATCAATAAAGTTCATCTATTGTGAAGTACAGGATTGGTGACACGCTAGTGCAATCTTGGTGACTTCCTGTGTTACCCTTCTGGGTCCCCACTCACCAGATAGAGATGAAATCAAAAAAGCAGTGCTGCCTACAGTTCCATCTAGGATTCCACGCACTATCCTTTTCTGACAGAAAATTCTCCAATAACCAAGCTCACATCTTGCTGTGAGCATTAAAGTGGAAGTAAACTTCCATCTTGTGCTTTTACCTATAAGTAAGCCTATAATAAGGCTTACCTATAGGTAGTGTAAATTTCCCTTAAACATGCACCGTTTAGGAGATATTTACATTACATGCAGCCAGTGACATCACTTGCGCATGTGCTCTGAACGATCCGCCACTCGTGCCGTTCTTTCAGAGCCCTGTGCCGTGAACAGCGGCTCCCATGCGCAGTTACAGAGCCGGAGTCTGTCAACCCTGAAGCAAAACATGTAAAGATGGGAGCCCCTGCAGCGCTGACTTCACAGCATGGGAGGGCTTTGTTTTAAGGTAAGTTTAACATAATGTGCTAGTATGCAATGCATACTAACACATTATGCCTTTACCTTGCAGTTTCCCAAAAAAAAAAAAAAAGGCCATCGGTTTACAACCGCTTTAACCGTTTTGTTACATAGAGATCCACAGTTATTGATCACTGGAGAAAAGCATATCTTTCCACAATTTCATTCCTTTTGGGATCTTAGTGTTTATCAAAGGCTTTGAAAGTGCTTTTTAGAGTCAGGTTTCCTGTATCATTTTCTCTGAACATCTATGAAAATGCTCTGCCTTTTTCCCCAATTAAGTAATGGGGACAACTTTATTTTACATTTCTCATCATTGGGTGCTACTGTGACATCCACAGAAAAAAGAAACTGTTCTTTTCAGTGCTTCCATGTTTAAGACAGATTATAAAAACTCCCTTCTAGTCTCCTATGGGGGTTTCAGTCCACTCTATGATGTCTTTGTATGCACAGTGACACTTATGCCGCGTACACACGGGTGGACTTTTCGACGGACTAGGTCTGGCAGGCTTTTTGACAGATTTTCCGATGAGCTTTTGAATGAACGGAATTGCCTACACACGATCAACCAAAGTCTGACGGATTCGTACGTGATGACGTACTACCGGACTAAAATAAGAAAGTTCATAGCCAGTAGCCAATAGCTGCCCTAGCGTCGGTTTTTGTCCATCGGACTAGCATACAGACGAGCGGACTTTTCGACCGGACTCGAGTCCGTCGGAAAGATTTGAAACATGTTTTATTTGTAGATCCTTCGGACTTTTGGGGAAAAAAAGTCCACTGGAGCCCACACACGGCTGAATTGTCCGACGGAGTCCGGTCCTGCCGAACCTAGTCCGTCAAAGTACGCTCGTGTGTATGCGGCATTATAGTTGCTGTGGCTCTATCTTCAACTGCAGGCTTTTCATTCGCTCTCAACTAGCTATTTTGTATCTCTGATATACAGCTGCCATCATGTTTAAATCATTACCCTTTCTTATGTTTGTTGAAACATATGATAGTACATAAACAAAGTGTTCTATTAATGTGCAAAATATATCTTCATGGCATGTATCCCACAATAACCAGAAAACCAACACATTTTACATACAACCTTGGTATCACAGTTGTGAGACATCAGGTAAAGGAACTACAATATAACATGTTGGAAGATGTTCTAAACATTTTCCACTCCATGGGAAAGAAAATACAGGAGCAGGACTTTTAGCTCAGTTAACATTATATTTTTTTTGACAATAATAATAATTCTTATTTTCTTCCTTATTTCTTAGTTTCTGTTTTTAAATATTGCTTCAATTTGCGTGTTTTCTTCTGTTAGATGAAAAACTCAGCTACTGGCATTGAAGTGAATTGCTTGTCAGAAATTAATTTAGAAATAATAGGCACATTTTATTGCCAAGATTAAACTGTTCAGAAAACAGATATCAGAAAGAAGCTTACAATGTCAGAGTGGGCAGTAAAATAGTTATAATTTTTCAATGTCATTTTCAAGTTTTCTGCTTTGAGAAAAAAAAACTTGTTTTCTATGTAGGCATTTTTGTATAGTGTAACCTGTGCAAAGCATCTTTCTTATTAAACTGCTTCCAAACTGCTTCCCAAGCTTAACTTCCCCAAGTTGCTTATATGTATATACCCTTTCCTCTCCTGCAAGCTGCAAGAGCAAAGAGAAGAAGCTCTGGGACTCGGGAGACATTTATAAAGCACATTAGCAGCACAATATGATGCATATCAGGCTGCCCTCCTTTAGCCAACCCATGGTGTGGATGTGAGCCACTCAAACTACAAGGAAGTGTAGTCCTGTGCAGGGCTTTTTTCTCAGAGACTAGGTGCAACTCCTCAACCATACCCTGCACAAACCTGAGCACCTGCATCAACCTTCTCCCCATCCTGCACTCAGTGGGAGTCACTCAGCAGATCAGATCTGAGGGAGTCAAGCTGTCACTTGTAATTACAGAAGTCCGGCTTCTGTGTTGTGACAGCTGACAGCGACAGCTTGGCTCCTACAGAGTGATAGTGGTGAGCAGGGAGTAGTCTTATGCAGTATTTACTGAGCATTTTTGCTTTATGCCGTAAATACAGCATAAAGTAGTAGTGAATTGACAATTTCAGGATCGCATGCAGTATTTGGGAAAACACTTAAATACCGCATGCAATCTAGTTCTGTAAATGGAGCCCACTATTTGTTCAGCCCAGTTTCTAGTTTAACTACTTTCAGCCCTGGAAGAATTTACCCCCTTCCTGACCAGAGCACTTTTTGCAATACGGCACTGTGTCGCTTTAACTGACAATTGCGCTGTCGTGTGACGTTGCACCCAAACATAATTGACATCCTTTTTTTTCCACAAATAGAGCTTTCTTTTGGTGGTATTTGATCACCTCTGCGGTTTTTATTTTTTGTGCTATAAACAAAAAAAGAGAGACAATTTTTAAAAAAAGCATAATTTTTTACTTTTTGCTATAATAAATAAATCCGACCGTGTGTACTGGGCATAAGGGGCGATCAAGGGGTTAAGTGTGTCCTAGAGAGTGATTCTAACTGTGGGGGGATGGGCTCATTACAACATGACAGAGATCACTGCTCTCGATGACACAGTAGATCCCTGTCATGTTGTTAGGCAGAACAGGGAAATGCCTTGTTTTTATAGGCATCGCCACGTTCTGCCGCTCCGTGTCATGATCGCGGGCCATTGTGCCGATGTAGATTGTCATGCGCTGTTTGGCAAGCGGTTAAAGATAACAATTCTATTAGTATGTTAATAAAAAAAATAAGAACCTTGTTTCTGTTCATACACATATACAAACTGTGCTGTTTGGTTAGCATTAAAGTGATTGTAAGGGTTTGTTTTAAAAAAAAAAAATAACAAACATATCATACTTACCTCTACTGTGCAGCTCCTTTTGCACAGAGTGGCCCCAAACCTGCTCTTCTGGGGTCCCTCGGCGGCTTGGCGGCTCCTCCCCACATCAGATAACCCCCTGGGAGAAGCGCTCTTCCGGGGGGTTACCTTGCGGGCGCGCTCCCGAGTCCAGCATTCGGTGTCCATAGAGACTGAATGCAGGACTCGGCCTCACCCCCGGCGCCCGCGTCATTGGATTTGATTGACAGCAGTGGGAGCCAATGGCTGTGCTGCTATCAATCTATCTTATCAAGAGCCGAGAACCCGGTCAGAGAGACAGCGCGTCCCAGTGGGTCAAGTTCTAGGGCTCAGGTAAGTAAAACGGGGGGCTGGGGGCCGGTCACTGGCAGGTGTTTTGTCTTGGCAGGTGTTTTTCACCTTAATGCATAGGATGCATTAAGGTGAAATAACACGAGGGTTTACAACCCCTTTAAAGGATAATTATTGTGCTTAATTGCTTGCTGTATTTTAATGCAAATTAAACAAGAAAGCTCTGCCAACAGATCATCACTAAAACCCAAATAACCTGTAGTTGTTCCCTGTTTGACATTCATATACTACAGTGTGTATCTAATGACTTGCTTATTAAATATGGGCAAGAAAATAAGAGAGCAATCAAGTGAAAAGATGTCATCCATTTTCAAGTTCGGAGAAAATATCCAGTGTATTTATAGATTCATTGTCAGCTTTTTTACACCCCTGGGATTTTCTCCGCTTGAGGTTTAAAACGATTGAAGTGATTAGACAAGAATTATTTGTAAGAATATGTACATGTTTTGTATTATGATTATTTACAGGTACATGAATGACGAAAATGTGTTCATATACTGTAAGTTTAAACCGGCAGGTAGAAAAGTAGTCTGTTTTACAGCAGAGATGAGCCAGATGATTATCTGTAGGCAATTTGTTTCATGCCAGGGATCCTTTTTTTTTTGTAGTTGTTTCCTATGGGCGATGCCAAAGAAGCAATTTTTAATCGCTGAACAAGCTTTGGGAAATTATTTTCTACAAAGCTAAGCGCAGCTTAATTTTCTGAGAACATCTGGTGATTTTGCTTTTAACCATTTTTGCGAAAATTGGCAGCCATTGTCAACTGTCAAATGCAATATATAATTGTATGACTTACAGAAGCTCAGCTATTATTTCTACAGTTCTTGGTGTTCCTCTCCTTAAAGGAAACGTGTGTCAAAACAAAAAGGCTAAAAACGCTGGCCTCTTCTTCTTAAAATGCTTCTTGCCTGGCAATCCTACTGATCTAATGCTTTCATACTTTTAGTAAATAACCAAAAAATTGGATCACTGACTATAAAAATGTTAAGTCAAAGGTTCAGCATTGGTGTAAGGCAACTAACATTTTAGAAGGCAGTCAGCAATGGCATTACCCATAATTTATATATATATATATATATATATATATATATATATATATATATATCGCTGACATTTTTGCTATGTAATGTTAACTAATGGACAATGCTATTAATTGGTTATTGACTCCCTCTAGTGGCCAGAAGAGATATGCTTTTGGTGACTTTGTTTAATTTTACACACAAGAGACTTCACAGAGCCTAACAGGAAGTGACTTCATGTTTACTATGTGAAAGGACTTACCTACCCAGAATGCCCACTCACTTACCCAGGAACACAGAGTGGCTAAACTGCATTCAGGCCATTTTCTTTCTCTTTGGGGATGCATGGCCTGCCTACAGGGATCTGGAGGAGGTGTTCCAGAGAGCGCGGCCTACATTGTGCGGAGCGGAACAACCAGTGACTCAGCCTTACACCTGTGTGCTGGAGAAGCAGTGTAATCGGATCGGGAAGGATTCAGGGATGCCTGACGGAGCCATCTGAGGGTCCAGGTCATCTTGAGAGGAGGAGCAGCGTGACAGAGCTGTCTGATAGCAGGACTGAGACAACATGAGCAGAGGTTTCCAACTTTCCAGGCCTGGTGTGGTGAGAGAGCTATCGCCCAATGTTCTTTAATGCACTTTACACACTTAGACTCATACCACAGTGTTGCTGAGACTTGCAGTTCTGCAGAGGGGTCTCACTCAAGTAGACTGAATTCAAGCAGGCCTCAAGCCTATATTCCACTGAGATACCAACACTGTGCGGTTCAGAGACAACTATACCGGAGGCAGTTATAAGTATGTTATACAACAAGAACAGTTTAAAACATCAGCTTATATTACTTTTTTGCTTGTTAAAACCCTTGGATTACAGACACTGCAGTATAATAGCTAGCAGAAGACAGAAGACCAAAGACTGCATTTTCCACTGAGAGGCCTTGCGTTCAGTTATAGTAACATGGGACTGCATCATACCTCAGGGGGAGCTCTTGAGCAAATTGTACTGTACTGTGTTTGATAACATTGTGTTACTGTGCTCAGGGCAGCGTGCTGGAAGTGGGAAGATGCCCAGTGTCAAGACATTGTCACTCTGAGCATTTGGTCCCACTTGGAGACACGTTTGCAGGGGTCATCCAAGAAATCTTTATATACTAATAAGTTGTGAATGTTCATTGTATTGTCACATTACGTTTGTGTGGCAGTGCAGTTGTTGTAACTACTGTTTATACCAGTCATAGTAAAATCATACTCTGGTTAATTACAATTGGTGTGAAGCGTTGTTCCTTTTCCTACAGGTGGAGTAACGGATACCCAGGTACTGGAAAAGGTACATAATTGGTATATTGTATATTGTGGGATTGTCCTTTGTTGTTGAGCTCCACACCAACACTGTTCCACAGTTGTGTCAAGCGGGTTGAGCCAATTCGTTTAGGGGTAAGATAGCAGAGTACAGGCCCAATCAAATATCAGCAGCTCCTTTGGGGGTCAGTGCTGCGCATATATATATATATATATATATATATATATATATATATATATATATATATATTACACAATAATTACTTTACTGCTCCTTCAAACAATGAAATGAATAGTGTGCCAGACCTTCAGAGTGCATGCACCGGTGACGTCCCTGGCAGCATCCATTGGGATTATATCCTAAACAACGTAGGTTTAGGACATATGCAATGTACCTACAGGTAAGCCTTTTTATAGTTCAAAAAAGTCCAAAAAAATACTTTTTTTTTGTATTTTTTACTACCACTTTAACTTGTGTTGTGTTAAGGCAGCCTATTTCTGTGAATGGATCCCAAAGCACAACAGCAAACCACAAATCAGGCACGATGAAAGTCTGGTGAACGCAGCACACTAATTCACAATAAATGACAGTGTAGAGCAATGATGCATGCAACATGACTTACCACACAGTAAAGAGAACTAAAGAGCACAGCAAAACATGCATTACTATTTTGCACTGGTGTAAGTGGGTCCTAAAAGAAAAAGCAAAACACATATATCTTTTAGGCTGGGTTCACACTAGTGCGAATTGTATGAGGGTTTTCCCGCATCCAATTAGCATGTCAGGAGATTGTGACCGGCTCTCAATGGAGCCGGTTCACACAGCCCAGGGACGGCTGCGGAGCAAATTGAAGAAGAGTCCTGTGCATCTTCTGGTCCATTTCAGGTCCGAATACAGCCAAAAATTTGGGCCTGATTCATCCCTGAAATGGAGAACAGGGACGCACTAGACCCCTGCTGTGAGCCGCTCCGCACAGCAGTGTGAAGTGCCCAGCCTTAAAATGTGTATAAGCCAAAACTTTTTTTTTTTCATTTTGGAGAGAATAGAGAATAATCATCATGTGAACAGGTGTCCCCATCTGAAAATGTGGCGCCAGTTCACACTGCTGCAACGTGTCGCACACCTTGTTGCGACTTGTGACACAGAAAGTTGTATAACAAGTCAAAACACTTTAATTTCAATGGGTGCTGTCTTAATTGCTGTGACTTAAGTCGTGACTCTGAGTTGCAGTGACTTAAAAAGAAATTTCCTGCACTATTATTCTGCATCTTTGGTGTGACCTGAGTGCCGTAGTCTGCGATGTTAAAGTTGCAAGGAAATTGTATCTTTGTCTTATCAAAGTTACTTTGGCTGCGATATGATCTGACTTCATAGGAGTTTGTTTAACCCTATACTCACCTTGCAGTTAATTGTTTGCTGTCTACTTGTAATTCAACCCAGCCCTGCAGCTCAAAATCTCCTCCCAAGCATTTCCACCTCCTAAAGCACATTGTTTCACCTAGCCAGGGTGACAGCTAAGCACCATCCAACACAGAGAAACAAGGAAGTAAAAAGGAAGAATAAATCAATGTAGAAGGTAAAGGAATTATCACACTCTGTATTGTTATGATTAGTCAAAGCCAAAGTGACAAAACATCAAGGTCACATGAAAGTCGAATTGAAGTCACATTGAAATCACATCAAGTGGCAATGCAAAGTGGCACTGGGAGTTGCAGGATTTTGGGGGTCGCAGCTGTGTGAATTGAACCTCAGCCTCACCACTTGTTTCTATGATTCCTTATCACTTTCTGTTTCAGGGACAACAATCTTCAGTAAAAAAAAACAGAACGTAATTTCCCCAGCAGGGACATAGACAGCAATAAAAGCTTGACAGGGTTCTAATCCTTCCCTACTCTATTCAAAACTAACAACAAAAGTGGCTATGCATATTCTTTAATGCATCCAGGAAAATCTAGCAGGTTTTCAAATAGAACTTTTCAAATTTAAATTTCTCATTCCTGGTCCTCAGCTAACAAAATGGAACACAGTGGTACCTTGGACTACGAGCATAATTCATTCCAGAAGAATGCTTGTAATCCTAAGCACTCGTATAATTCATAACAGAAGAATGTTTGTAATCCAAAGCACTCGTATATCAAAGCAAGTTTTCCCCCATAGGAGTCAATGTAAACTCAGATAATTTGTTCCATGGTGATTGCTATTGTATGCAGTACCGCATGTGGCCAAATGTGGTACTGCACACCCCATTGGCTTGAATTCTGCTCGTCTTGCGAGACAACGCTCGCAAACCGAGTCAGGATTTTTTAAAAATAATAGCTCATTTTGCGAAATGCTCGTAAACTGCGTTACTCGCAATCTGAGGTGTTACTGTACTTTACTTTATACAACCATGGCAAGATCATCAGCTATATTTCAGTACTTGCATAGATATAATATGGTAAAATATGAATATGGCTGTCATGGAGATCTGTGCTGATTACTGAATATATATTTTTATAATTTTGCCAACATATACACTTTGAGCCTAAGTATATTTTGTCAGCATGTTTCCTGTCAGCACAGGGGCATACAGCAAAACCTGGTTAGGCCATAATGCTGCCCCTACCTCATTCAGTCAGTGCTAGGCAGAGGATGACAGCAAGATATATTCAGGTATATTCAGTTACTGATGCCTGCTTCATGTAAAACTACATGCAGTTGTTTTAAATCAGGGATATGCAATTAGCGGACCTCCAGCTGTTGCAAAACTACAAGTCCATCATACCTCTGCCTCTGGTGTCATGCTTGTGGCTGTCAGAGTCTTGCTATGCCTCATGGGACTTGTAGTTCTGCAACAGCTGGAGGTCCGCTAATTGCATATCCCTGTTTTAAAGGAACATCCCTTAAATGCCGTGTTTTTACATCGGCCTGCAATTCAGCTCAAACCCATAGGAAGCTAGTGTTTTTGCAAGTCTAGTCACCTAGCAACACTTCCATTTCTTATATCTTTAAAAAAATATATATTGTGCAAATGTCTCAAGCATTCCCTTAGGCAAATGTTTTGCCTAATACATTTCTTTCCTATGATCACCAGCCCCATCTAGTGGCCATAATACAGGTTTTTCCTGACTAAGGTATTTCAGTAAAATATTGCAGTTGCTAGGTGGCCTTGATAATCATAGGCAAAATATGGAAATATTGGTGGCAGCTAAACAAATGCTTGAGCCATTCGCACAGCAATTTTATGTAGAAATAGACCCCTTAGATCAGCCCTCAAAAAATCCACTCACCTGCTCACATTTTGCTAGTGGATTTTGAGCTATAAGGCTGCCTGGGGGCAGGGGGCGAGCACCGCTGGCAGCCTGGGTGGAATGGGAGTCCTTCTCCCAGTGATCGCGGAGGGGAAGAGAGAGAGACACTTAGATAATCAGAGCGCAGCGCAGGGAACACAGCAATAACAGTTTTCATTTCAATTGCCGTGTTCCCCATCGCTCGCTGTCAGATACAGCCCCTCCTCCTGGTCCCGGGACTTTGATAGACAGATCACCCGTCCAATCCCAGTGACGGGTGATCTGTCAATCAAAGTTCCCCAACCAGGGGGCGGGGCTGTATATGACGCTGGGGCAACTGGAGAACCCATGCATGTTTTTTGTCTGGTGTTTAGTATACTCATACATCAAGCTCTCCTTTTTTCATTTCTAGCAGGACCAGATGTAATTACAGTATGTCTGACCTGGGGGGGGGGGGGGGGCAGTAAAAAAGACAAGGGGACTGCTTTACAAACTAGATTATTATACATGATGAACTGCCAATGTAATTTATTATTTATTTATTTAGTATTTAATGCCTACAGTATCTCCCAAAAGTGAGTACACCCCTCACATTTTTGTAAATATTTGATTATATCTTTTCATGTGACAACACTGAAGAAATGACACTTTACTACAATGTAAAGTAGTGAGTGATCTCCTCAAAATAACTCAACACACAACCATCTAAACCGCTGGCAACAAAAGTAAGTAAACCAGTAAGTGAAAATGTCCAAATTGGGCTCAAAGTGTCAATATTTTGTGTGGCCACCATTATTTTCCATCACTGCCTTAACCCTCTTGGGCATGGAATTCACCAGAGCTTCACAGATTGCCAGTGGAGTCCTCCTCCACTCCTCCATGATGACATCACGGAGCTGGTGGATGTTAGAGACATTGCGCTCCTCCACCATCCATTTGAGGATTCCCCGCATATACTCAATAGGGTTTAGGTCTGGAGACATGCTTGGCCAGTCCATCACCTTTACCCTCAGCTTCTTTTGAAAGGCAGTGGTAGTCTTGGAGGTGTGTTTGGGGTCATTATCCTGTTGGAATACTGCCCTGCAGCAGCACTCATGCAGCCCCATACCATGACACTCCCACCACTATGCTTGACTGTAGGCAAGACAGACTTGTGTTTTGTACTCCTCACCTGGTTGTTGCCACACACGCTTGACACTATCTGAACCAAATAAGTTTATCTTGGTCTCATCGGGCCACAGGACATGGTTTCTGTAATTCATGTCCTTAGTCTGCTTGTCTTCAGCAAACTGTTTGCAGGCTTTCTTGTGCATCATCTTTAGAAGAGTTTTCCTTCTGGGACGACAGCCATGCAGACCAATTTGATGCAGTGTGCGGCGTATGGTCTGAGCACTGACAGGCTGACCCCCCACCCCTTCAACCTCTGCAGCAATGCTGGCAGCACTCATACATCTATTACCCAAAGACAACCTCGGGATATGATGCTGAGCACGTGCACTCAACTTCTTTGGTCGACCATGGCGAGGCCTGTTCTGAGTGGAACCTGTCCTGTTAAACCACTGTATGATCTTGGCCACCGTGCTGCAGCTGTTTCAGGGTCTTGGCAATCTTCTTATAGCCTAGGCCATCTTTATGTAGATCAACAATTCTTTTTTTCAGATCCTCTGAGAGTTCTTTGCCATGAGGTACCATGTTGAACTTCCAGTGACCAGTATGAGGGAATGAGAGCGATAAAACCAAATTTAACACACCTGCTCTAGACATGTGCACTGCCAAAAAATTTGTTCATTTTCGTTTCATTCGTTTAGTTTTTTTTTTTTGTTGTTTTTCGGGTCATTTGTTATGATCGCAATTCGTAAATTTGTACATTCGTAAATTCATAAATTCATACATTCATGCATTCGTACGTTCGTACTTTCGTAAATTCATAAATTCGTACATTTGGAAATTCATACATTCGCACATTCGTGCATTCATACATTCGTAAATTAGAAAATTCGTATATTTGTAAATTTGTACATTTGTAAATTAGAAAATTCGGAAATTTGTAAATTCCACATTTGAAAATCCAAAAACCCGAAAATTCAAAAATCTGAAATAGTAACTAACTATTAAATTATAGGTATTTGGCTGATAGTGAACGTAACAAATACAAATTTATCTGAAGTTATGAATTACCCGAAATAACGAATGCTGCATCTAAACAAATGGAACGGAACAAATTATATAATTAAATAATAATAATAAAAAGTTTTTATTATTGTTATATATTATTATTAATACATTACGTTCCATTCATTTGGATACGGCATTCGTTATTTCGGATAATTCCTAACTTCGGATAAATTTGTATGTGTTATGTTCACTAACAGCCAAATTTGAAAGGAAATTACAATACCTATAATTTAATAGTTAGTAATAGTTAAGTTATTATTTTCGGAATTTCCGACAACACAATCTGATCGCACTTTTTCCATCAGAAAATACGACCGTGTGTACAGGGCATAACGAGTAACATGATACCGAAGAGGGAAAATGGCTAATTGGGCCCAATTTGGACATTTTCACTTGCCTAAGAGGTTTAAGGCAGTGCTGGAAAATAATGGCGGCCACACAAAATATTGACACTTTGGGCCCAATTTGGATATTATCACTTAGGGGTGTACTCACTTTTGTTGCCAGCGGTTTAGATATTAATTAATGTGTGTTGATTTATTTTGAAGGGACAGCAAATTTACACTGTTATACCAGCTGTACACTTACTAATTTACATTGTAGCAAAGTGTAATTTCTTCAGTGTTGTCACATGAAAAGATAGAATAAAATATTTACAAAAATGTGAGGGGTGTACTCACTTTTGTGAGATACTGTATATAGTGCCATCAATTTACACAGCGCTTCCCACAAGCTCCTCACTATGTTGGTGCGGATGTGGCTACCCAGGTAACATTATGCATATCTTAGGGTCTTGCAAAAACATCCATAGCTTTTGGTGAAAAACATTTCAAATAATATCAGAAATTACAGGTAACTCCTACCAATCCTGCTCTGGCTCTACTTAATTTGGGTATTGACAAACTCCTGGTCATCTACCGTGGTATAGTGGCCAACATCCTACTATCCGCAAAACGTATGCCTCGTACACATGATCAGAAATTCCGCAAGCAAAAGTCGGATGTGAGCTTTTGGTCAGAAAATTCGACCATGTGTATGCTCCATCGGACTTTTGCTGGCAGAATTCCAGCCAGCAAAAGATTGCGAGCAGGTTCTCTATTTTTCGGTCGGAAAAAGTTCCTATCCGAAAATGCGTTCGTCTGTATGCAATTTGGACGCGCAAAAAATCACGCATGTTCGGAAACAATTCGACAGGCTCGTCGTAATGTTGTACGTCACCGTGTTCTTGACGGTTGAAAGAGAACTTTTGTGTGACCGTGTGTATGCAAGCCAAGCTTGTGCGGAATTCTGTCAGAAAAACTGCTCCTTTGACCTTGTATGGAAACCTTGGTCCCTCTGACACCCCTCATAGGCTCTTAGAGCCTTGAACTTGACTGAAGTAACCCATAACTCCAACTTATGCCTTAACCTGATACAAACACCCCTCTCTGATAAAAGAAATGTTAGTGCCTTGTACTATCGTCTATCTCAATATCTGTTTTTTCTATGTATCTGTATTTTCTGTATTTTCTATATCTGGAAAATTTCTAATATTAGTAAGAATTTACTACTAAAGTCATTGTTACTATGTTTCCATTTATATTTATATCTATGTTCATATTATCAAGGTGGCTGGGTCCGCGTTCCAATGAATGTACTTCTTTCCTTTTGAAAACCAAATAAACATATAAAAGAAAAATACATTTACACGGCACTTTACATATAAATTATATTGTACATTGACATCAGTCCCTGCCCTCAAAGAGCTTATAGTCTAAGGACCCTAACTCACATTCAACCACATACTAGGGCATATTTAGACAGGAGCCAATTAACATTTGACAATTAATTTGACACAAAGACAATGAACTAGGTAACGTTGGCTATATGAAGGCACATGTGCACACTGCGCTCCACAGACTTTGCTACACTACACACCACAGATAATGCAAATAAATCTATGGAGGTCACTCCTACTTGTTTTTCTGTCTCTCCAGCCGCCAACTCGCACTGTCCTACAAAAAAAAAATGCTTTCTCTGTGGTGGTGACAGAAAGGAAGATCTATATTATTGGGTAAAAGGTAAGAGATTCAGGGAACCTAGGGATCCTATTAAAACAGCTCTGACAAAAGTGAACTAGTGTTCCCTCCCTGTACAGTGCAAGTTCTCTGACTGCAGTACACTGGGCAAACTTCACAGTCTCATTCACGAGTTCTGTTCTGTCCCCAACTGCTCTGCCCCTCCACTTACTCTTCCTATTTTTGCTGGCCCAGGGGAATCCATATCAGGCACTGGCACACTGCTGGCAAAACACTTGTTCCTGTCCTGTGTATTGTGTGTGTGGAGCAGGAAGGAACTCAGGAGGGTTGCTGCAGCTGTTCTCATGGCTGTCAACCTTACTTGAAGAATTAGCTCTGTGCACAGGGCTAAGCACTCCTCCTGTTCATCCTGCTGCAGAATTCTGCACTGTACAGAGAGGTCCCCCAAGCTGATAGGATTATGAAAAGCCTGGGCACTTGAAGGACAAGAACAGGGGTGGACTGATAACTCATGGGGCCCCTGGGCAATAGGAGATTATGGGGCCCCCAGGCAATCAGAGATTATGGGGCCACACAGTATACACACACACAGTATACAATCACACAGTATACACATACATGTACACACAGTATACACAGACAGATGTAAAAAAAACACAGATTTATACATACTGTCCCTGGTTTTACTGAGGCTGGCAACCCTGATGGGGTCCCCTGGTGGCCCAGGGCCCTCAGGCAGTGCCCGAGTGGCTCAATGGTCAGTCCGCCCTTGGACAAGAATGACGATGTGCGTCTAGCGAGCAATGACAAATGGTGGGTGTGGCCTCACCGAGCTGACAGTGGGGGAGGCCTAAAGGGGCTTGCTTAAATAAAACCTAGCCTATTTGCTGAATGCACAGCACATATATGCCACAATCCTTATAACTATTAAATATGTTTTAATCAACCCCAGAAGGTCCAAATATAGAACAAAACTGCAACAAAAATGTTTTCACCTTTTAGATATTGTTGTAGGAGGCCTCTAATGCAGAAATCAATGAGTTTTAACAATTTTGAATTTTTAGAACGTATTTAGGTGAACGTTGTAATTTTGCAACATTGTGCCACAAGCAAGTCTCACAGAAACATGTAAACCTCAGCGCAATAATTTTAAAAAAACAAAACTCTTCCATTACATATTCTTTTCTACACACATAATATATACAGAGAGCTAACACTTTGTCTGAGCCTACCTTAACCGCTTTCCGACCAGCCGCCGCATTTATACTGTGGCAGGTTGGCTTGGCTACACAAATCGCCATAGGTATACGTCAATCCCTTTAATGGCTATAGCAGGCGCGCGTGCCCGTGGCGCATCTCCAGAGCCGATGCGAGGGGCCAGTGGCCACAATGTCTGCCGGCCACCTGCGATCGCTCCACAGAGAGCCAGCACGGGGATCTGTCAATGTAAACAAACAGATCCCCGTTCTGACAGGGGAGTAGAGAGAGATCGTCTGTTCCTAGTGATCAGAAACAGCAATCTCTCTCTACTTCCAGTCAGTCCAGGGAGAAGGAACGCACTAAATCCCACAACGTCTGAGAGATTGTGAAAATGCAGACTGAGGACATGAAGTCCCACGGCATTGAGAGATCTAGAGATCTCAGGGGTCCTGAGCAGTGCTCGGAGATTTGTTGGGGGCCACAAAAGATAGATTTTGCCAAATTACCTTTGGTGCCGTATTAAACCAGAACATGGGCCTCAATTGGCCCGTGGGCTGGATTTGGACACGCCTGATGTAAACAAACAGATCCCCATTCTGATAGGGAAGTACAGAGAGATTGTCTGTTCCTAGTGATCAGGAACAGCGATCTCTCTCTAATCCTTGTCAGTACACTCCCCCCACAGTTAGAAACACCTCCCTAGGGAACACTTAACCCCTTGATCGCCCTCTAGTGTTAACCCCTTCCCTGCGAATTTCATTTATACAGTGATCAGTGGCTATTTTTAGCTCTGATCCCTGTAATAATGTCACTGGTCCCAAAAAAGTGTCAAAAGTGTCCGATCTGTCCGCCGCAATGTCGCAGTTACACTAAAAATCGCTAATCATCGCCATTACTAGTAAAAAAATATATAATAAAAATGCATTTTTGCTTGCACATTATTGGATGATGGAAGTCAGCTGGGCTCTCCCTTTACTAAGCTCTGGAGAAACTGCACTTGCAAAAGTGCACAGTCTATTTGCCTTTAGTAATCAACCCCATTATGTGCAGAGCAGAGTGGTCAGAAGAATATCATGTACAGCCCTAAAAGTAACCATCCACTGCTTACCTCTCGACCCCTCTACCACAGCAAATCTCTTTGCCCCTTGTCTACAGCTCTCCTCTGCGCCCCATCCACACATCTTCTCTACAGCCCACATTCATAGCTCATCTTTTTGTCCCCTGTGCACAGCTCACATTTGCATCCCAGTCTACAGCTCACCTTTGCATCCCTTGTACACAGTTCTCCTTTGAGCCCACCCATCAACAGCTCTTCTCTGAGCCCCCCTTCACAACTCACTTTTGTGTCCCTTGTCCACAGCCCACGTCCGCAATCCCATCCAAAGCTCATCTTTTCATCCAATGTCCATACCTTACCTTTGTACCCTGCACCCACAGCTTATCTCTGCACCATCCAGCCACAGCTTATCTCTGCACACCCCATCCACAAATCACCCATGCACCTATGCCACATCTCATCTCTTCCTCACTTCTGTCCCCTGTTCACAGCTCACCCCTGCTCATAGCTCAGGCTCAGCCACAGCTCTCACCTTTGCACCTAATTCCATCTACAGCTCTTAACTCTGCACCTATCACTATTTGCCCTTCACAGATCTCACCTATGTACCCAGTCCCAACCCATCCACAACTCTAACATCTCTGCACCTAGCATCAACCCCAATCCACAACTCTCACCTCTGTACCTAGCAGCACCCACAATCCACAGCTTCTGCACCCAGCCCTAACCTATCTACAGTCCTCATCCAGCACCCAACAGCCCCCTTCCCTCCTGTTTACAGCTCTCCTTTTTTAACAAACAGTGCACTCACTGATCTGTCTTTCTTATACAGCAGCAGTGTGCAAGGAAACATCGGTGGCATCAGCATCCCACCCCTGAATCTCAGGGAAGCTCTGAGTGCAATGAGGGAATCCCTCAGCAGGATGTCAGGAGGACGAAGAGGGCTTAGGCCTGCATAGTGCCCAGAACAACCTGAGGAGACGCTACTGAACTCTTTGAGGGCTCAACCCCCTCGACCTCAAACCTTGGTTTCTAACCTTACATTATATTGTCATATTTTGATTGGTGTTGCTTGGGGCATGTTCTGTTTAATTTGTTCACAGCTCCTTGGTGTGTAATCATTATTTTTCTACCTATTTATATGTCTTGGAAAATTGGTAATTTTGATCAAGGGGAATATTCTCTTTTTTTTTGTATTTTTGAGGAAATAGGGTTTTCCCCCCACAGAATGCGCCATTATCATTTTTAACTAATACTGGAGAACTAAATGTTTTTTTTTCTTGAATAATATGTGTCTGAAATGCTATGGTTTAAGGATAGGTTCATCTTTAAAAATAAAATAATTGCACATTTTTTGCAAGTAAAAAAATGTGCATGCAATATTTTTTTCTAAGGAGCCTGCAGAGGATTGCACCCATGATCTGCAGATTGTGGATGCAATGTGCAGCTCTTGCAGACTCTCAGCATAGTTGTCTGCCTGTACCTCATATGGGCAGACAGTTACCTGAGAGCAGGAAGAATTAATGAACTACGAGGACACTCACCAGCATCCTCGCAGTTCATTGAAAACTACAAGCCGTCAACCACAATGGCTGATGCTACTTGTAAGCATTTATATACAGGAAACTGTGAATGAATGACACAGCCGTGCTGTTTCCAAATAGTGACAGCAGGGGTGGGGAGAGGATCCTTGACTTCTGTCATAGGGAGGGGGTCAGCAGGGGAGAGCTTCAGATGTTGGAACATGTTACATAATTTATTGTAGTTTGACTATATTTATAATCCAACCATTATATTTAGCAATAGAGACATCCCTTTAAATTAGTCCTTCAAATATTTTGTAGCAATGTTAACAAATAAATCTCTTAAAATGTATGGCTTTTCCTACCAGTATTAATTGTCTTGCTGATTTGATGATCCAATGCCTTCAGTACTTTCCTGGATAACTGACCTGAAAAAACAAAACATTAGGTAAAGAGTGAAGTGCTCTGGCTGGGGTGTTCAACTCCCAAGGTAGTAGATATCAATACGATTAAAGCCGGTGACTCAGAGTGCTCTTGCAAAGAACATTTTTTATTGGCTACTTGTATAAAAGCATGATACAAAAGATTTGAATGTTTTCTGCTTTTGCAGCCTTCCTCATAGCATACAGATATGTTTAAAATGTATATATACATAGTGCCTTGAAAAAGTGTTCATATCCTTTACCTTTAAATTTTTCCACATTTTGTCATGTTACAACCAAAAATGTAAATGTATTTTATTGGGATTTTATGTGATAGACAAAGTGGCACATAATTGTGAAGTGGAAGGAAAATGATAAATAGTTTTCCATTTTTTTAATAAATAAATATCTGAAAAGTGTGGCATGCATTATAACTTGACTTTTAACTTTTATGATGACCAGCAATAATAATTCTTTCTTTCTTTTTTAGATATGCAAATTTATCAAGAGAGGGGCATATAAAAAGTGAAGTCTGAAAGTTTGATGTTCATTCTTGTGAGGTCAATGATTTAAAGTCTTTAATTCAGCAAATCTGTATGATACCCATGAAAATAGCTTTTATAGGCAATGGTAGCATATGCATTTCTTTTGTAGAAGGTTATGCAATGTTTTCTCATATCTTTTAACCACTTGAGGTCCGGGCCATAGCCGAATGACGGCTACAGCGCGGACCTCAATCTCCGGGAGGACGTCATATGACGTCCTCCCCTATGCACGCGCACCGCGCGCACCCTGCAGGGCGCGCGGTGTGCGCGCTGTGATCACCGAGTCACGGAGACTCGGGTGATCACAGATCCGAGTAAGGGGCCGGTCCCGGCCCCTTACCATGTGATCAGCTGTCAGCCAATGACAACTGGTCACATGATGTAAACAAAAGCTCGGTGATCGGTTTCGTTTTCTCCTCACGCTGACAGCGTGAGGAGGAAAAAAAAGCTGATCACCGGCTCATGTCAAAGGGACATCGGTCCCGAAGAGGAAGGAGGCACAGATGCCTCATCTGTGCCTCCAAGTGCCATCTGCCAGTGCCCACAGTGCCCACAAGTGCCACCTATTAAAGCCCACAAGTGCCACCTATTAAAGCCCACAAGTGCCACCTATTAAAGCCCACAAGTGCCACCTATTAAAGCCAAGTGCCACCTATCAATGCCCACAAGTGCTACTTATTAGTGCCACCTAGCAGTGCTGCCATCAGTCAGTGCCCAATCAGTGCCCAACACTGCCACCCATCAGTGCCCATAACCACCACCCATCAGTGCCCATCACTGCCACCTATCGGTGCCCATCAGTGCCGCCTCATCGGCGTACATAAACGAAGGAGAAAAATTAACTGTTTGCAAAAATTGATAACAAAATATAAAAAAAATATAATTTAAAAAAAAAAATTCTGTCTTTTTAAATTTTTTTTAACAAAAAATAAAAACAGTAGAGGTGATCAAATACCATCAAAAGAAAGCTCTATTTGTGGGGAAAAAAATGATAAAAATTTCATTTGGGTACTGTGTTGTATGACCGCGCAATTGTCATTCAAAGTGCGACAGCACTAAAAGCTGAAAATTGGTCTGGACAGGAGGGGGGGTTTAAGTGCCCAGTAAGCAAGTGGTTAATTTACAAGAAAGCAGTAACTGCATTTTAACTACCCATTTGCAATTATTTTTTAGAATGAAATTTCTGATTTAAAAAATACCCTACAGGACATTAGGTGTCTTGATGCTGATAAGAGAGCTAAGCAATTGTGTACCTTAAGGATATTCTATTGACATACAATTGAAACAGCTAACTATCATTGCTTTGAAGCTTTTTAAACTCATACTGCAGTAATTGCACTTTTATACTAAAATACATCATTTGGAAAGGATAATTAAAACTTGCAGAATTAGAAGCTCAGAAACATTTTATGGAATGCTATTACAATATTTATAGGCATATAATACGCACAGACGTATAACACGCACCCCAATTTTAGGAGGAAAGTTTAAGGAAAATAATCTTAAATTTTAAATAAAGAACTTTGAAGCAAAATTATGGTCACAGCTCATCAATGCACCCTGCTCAGTGCCCATCTGCAGCCTCTAAATTGTCCATCAATGCACCCTGCTCAGTGCCCATCTGCAGCCATTAAATTGACGATGCAGCCTGTTCAGTGCCCATCTGCAGCCTATAAATTGACCAACAATGCAGCCTGTTCAGTGCAAATCTGTAGCCTCACCTTTCCCATCATTGCAGCCTCACCAGTGTTGGATTATCCCTGCTGTCTCAGAGAGAAGAGGAGGAGTGAACGCTGCTAAATTACACATGGCTGCGACTCCTGTGTACCCAGCGCTCCGTCACTCACAGCCACGCCTCCTGGTCCTGCTCATATGACAGAACAGTGGGCCAATGCGGGGCCAGGAGGTGTGGCTGTGAGTGACGGAGCGCCGGGTACACAGGAGATCGCGGCTCTATGTACGGTAATTCAGTGGAGCTCGCTCCTCTTCCCTCAGAGACAGCAGGGATCGATGTATAACACGCACCCACGATTTTTCCCTGATTTTAAGGGGAAAAAAGTGTGTGTTATACACCGATAAATACGGTACTTTCTGCCAAGCTGAAAATTTTATTTAGAATATTTTCACTTACATTATACATTATTATACATTAGTATATGCATATTCAACACATTATATACACAACAAAGCTCCATTCTTTTCACTCTGCTGTAAGTTATATACTTCACACTTCTCTATTGCGCACCTTTGCAATGTAGCTTTCCATTGTCTGCTGTCCACATTCATTGCCATGAACCATTCTGTGCCCAAGCAAATTAGCTAGCTGTTATTTGTGTCATGAATGTTGGTACATTTTGTTAGGAAAACTCATATAACCAAGAATTCTCCATACACTGGTCTGTGTTCTCGTTTACTAAAATGGGAATCGAATAAACTGCAGTGAGGTGAACTAGTATTCACCTCAAATCCAAACATGGAAGTTTTATTTTATAAACTTCATTTTAGAATTATTGGATGTGTATATTCACTTTAATTCACTTCAGTGCATTTTGCCTCACTTTAAAATTTAGGACCAGTATCTTTGAAAGATAAAACAATATTCCCCTATTCACACTTGATCATTTTTCTGCTCTTTTCTCTACTTTTAACTATGCTCAACATACAGAATCCTATTTTTTGTAATTGTTCCTATTTACACTTGTAAGCTAAGTTTCCCTTTGCTCCAAAAAGTATATTAGTGTAATCAATTATTTTTGGTCTCCTCAATTTCAATAGGAATGCCTGTACACACAATATGGGCATTTTGCACATTTTCGTATGCCTTTCCATATATGAAGTGTTCCCCCCCCCCCCCCCCACTACCACCACCACCACCAAGGAGATAAACTCCTGAAGCTTGATACAAATGCTCATATGCTTATAAAATATAAAAGTTTTATGCAAACTCAACAGCTATATTTTATATCCTAGGAGTCCCGTTCTCTGGCTGGGGCATTCAACTCCCAAGGTAGTAGATATCAATAAGATTAAATCCGGTGACTTGGAGTGCTCTTGCGAAGAAAATTCTTTATTGTCTACTTTTATAAAAGCATGATACAAAAGATTCTAATGCATTTCTGCTTTTGCAGCCTTCCTCATAGCATACGGAAATGTTTAAAATGCTGATATATATAGTGCCTTGAAAAAGTTTTTATACCCCTTGAAGTTTTTCACATTTTGTCATGTTACAACCAAAAACGTAAATGTACAGTCAGGTCCATAAATATTGGGACATCAACACAATTCTAAGCAGGTTCTCAAATTTGCCGACAAAAAATTTTGTTGTCGGAAATTCCGAGCAGGTGTACACAATTCCAAGGCACAAAATTCCACGCATGCTCTGAATCAAGTAGGAGACGGAATCGCTTGGTCTTGCAAAACTAGCGTTCGTAATGTAGATAGCACATTCGTCACGCTGCAAATTTTTTAATCTTTCTTGTAGCGCATTCTCTTCTTCTTTATAATGCTAGAATAATGAAGTTGCTTTGCTGCTGATATTTACACACAGTTCTGACAAACTGATTTCTTATTATTTCTCGTGATCTCATGAATAATCTTTTTTTTTCGCCAGATCTCCAGAATAATGTTTATTTGTTTTTTTTATAGTGATTTCCATAATATTTTTTGCTGTTTTGTGTGTCAAGTTACCACAGTACCATTATTATCTTGTATTTTTTAAGATCAAAAGAGGTTGGTTGGTGTTTGTGTCCCTTGTTAATTTGACATTGCATTTTTGAAATGTACCTGCCTACTAACAAACAAACTGTCCTTTTTGAAGTAAAACACATAGCCAAGTATTTCTCAAAAAAATTTACAAATTTATTAGGGGTCATAACAAAATAAAGAGTTAAGGCAACGCTGGATAAACTGTTGAAATTGGTGAAGCCTTTGTACCCCAGGGCAGACATCAATTATTTGACAGGCAAAATTGGTAGCCTGAGGAGTCCATTTAATAGGGAGCACAATCTGGTCCGGAACTCCGAGAGATCGGGAGCAGCAGCAGATGACATGTATGTCCTGAGGCTGTGGTCTTACAACAGCCTGCATGTTTTGCCAGACCAGACCGAACCCAGGGCATTGCTCTCAACACTTTCTTGCACACTTCCTTCCAGGCTGTGGCTGTGGTGTTGGAGGTGTTACTGGAGGTGGTGGAGGAGTATGGTCCAACTCACATACGTGACTTTTATTGATGAGTTGGCCCCTCACCCCCTTATTTAGGGCCTGAAATATGACCTCCTCACAGATGAGGCATTAGCCCTCCTCTATTACTTGCATTTTGCTGGCTGTCATACAGCCAAAGGCCTCCTGGACATTAGGGGTGTTTGTGAGTACCGCAGTAGCCTGCCGAATCAAAGCAGCCACTGACTCTTCCACGTTCCTCCCCTCCTGGGCCTTTTTGTTGTAAGGCGGAGGGGAGAAACCTGTGATTTGGTCAGGCTACTGGGCATGACCACCTCCTGGCTGCCACTTTTCCCCGCCACCTCCTGGCTGCCACTTTCCACGGCCTCCTCCTGGCTGAGACTTTCCTGTGTATGAAAATGGGACATAGTTTTAGTTTTTTGGTCATCAATAACACACATTTTTGAGCTCATGACTGTTGCAAATTGAATGTTACCAAATAGAAAAGACTATCATTCTGACCCCAGCATTTTTCATTCTTGTCCAATTGTTTTTGGCTACTATTGTCTATTGATATGTAAATCACTTTGCTAAATCAGAAATTAGTGATCAATAATAACATCTAGTCAACATCATTAATTTTTTGATCCTGGGTGGAAGGCCCAGGTTGTAAGTCGGAAGCCTCATCTGAGGTGGAAGGAAGAGCGGAAGGAAGTGTAGATAGTGATGGCCTGTGTTCACTCTAGTCTGACAAAAAACGCAGTCTGTCGTAGTACCAGAGCCTGGGGACATAAACATCATCTGCTGAAGCTCCTGATCTCATGGAATCCTGGACCTTTTTGTGCTCCCTATTATATGTGCTCCTCAGGCCACCAATTTTGCACTTCAAATAGTTGATGTCTGCCGTGGGAATCACCGGCTTCACCAATTCCAACAGTTGATCCAGCGCTGCCTTCCTCTTTATTTTGTTGTTATAAAATTGGTGTTTCACTTGCCACAGACAGGACAGCTCTCTGTACTTATCAATGAAGTTGGGGAGGAAGTCTCGGTCATTAAATGTATCCATTTTATCTGCAAGACACAACACAAGACAAACCCTAATGTCAGGCTAAACTCTCCTAATCTTGTCCCAATATAGGCCGCTATCTATAAGCAGCATAGGCCACTAACCACTGATGCCCCAAGTTAAAATTGTACCTTCGTTAGCATGATCGGCGCTTACACTACTGCTTCCTCCGCTCACAGTTGCGCATGCGTGAAACTCCGCCCCTGACCTTCTTTCTATTATATTGCCCGCCCCTTTTCTTTTGGATCAGTGGGCGAAGAGACAGCAGGTGCATGATAATAGCAGCAATGATAAGGAAAGCACGGAGCCAGAAACATCCCAATCCAGGAGGAGATTTAAGGCCTCAAATATGGCCTTTGTAGAGATGGTGGAGATGATGGACATGTTGAAGAGGGCCGACTATGATGGGAAGTATGGACCGTACCCAAACCCAAATGTGAAAAAAGCCAAGATCATGACTAAAGTTGTGAGAAGTCTGCACAGGAATTTTGGGGTACGACGATCCGAGGAGCAATTAAGGAAACGCTGGTCAGACCTGAAATTGAGGAAGCACGATCAGTACAGAAGGATCAGGAAACTGCTTATAAAAAGCAAGTATATTTTGTGTGTTCCTATTCTTATTATTACTTGCATGCTGCTCCATGTGCTTTTCTTTACTGTTGGACAGTTAAAAATGGCAGTTAAAATGGCAAGTTTCAGGTTCGTGGGGACAGTAATCGTTCGTAGTAAACATCGTTCATTCGACCACTAATACGATGTTTTTGGCAGATGCAGGTTAACTACATTTGTTCAGGCCTATTTGTATTAAAATAAGTTTAGTACATTGTTGTCTAGATGGGTTTGTGACTATAATGAAATGCAAACTTGATTCAGTGTAAGGAGAGGACACTCAGCAGCTGTTTACACATCTGGACGCAGGAGCACTAGTGTGGGACACCAGAACACCCTTTTTAGGGTGTTCCACACAGGTGCTCCAGTGGATACTAGGGATCTCTCCATGTGTGAAACTTTACCAAAACAAGTAAGTATTCCAGCTTTAAGAAAGGGAAAAAATCATGTCTTCAGCTTGGAACTCTGCCAAAACAGACAATTGTACGACACTTCCAAGCAATGTTTCATATTCTTATTTCTTGCCTCAAATATCTGTGTGCTAAGTATACCTTTTTTTTATTCACATAGGGGAGAAAAGACTCGGGACATCTGAGGACACCAAGAACACCACACCTCCTAAAGAAGGGGAAATCCCCACACACCATGAAGAAGATGTGGAGGGAGGAGAGGTTCAGGAATTGGACGAAATAGTGACCACAACAGGTCAGTGTCTGAGACCACAGCTTCAGGTAATAAATGTATGACTGCATATTTATAATACATGGTGTGTTTTTTTTTATTTTTAGGTGATGTGGATGTTGTGGAAGAAGAAACTCATTTCAACAGTGCAAGTGCACAAGTCCTCATCGGGGAGATAATGGTGTGCAGTTGGGAATTAGAGAAGAGAAAGGAAAACATCAATGATGTTGAAAAAAGACTCAACAACATCATTGATGTTTTAGGCAGAATATAAAACACCCACAATTTTTTACAGTTTGTAATTTTTTTTTTTTAAAGTAATTTGAAAGCCAAATTTTGAAGAAGCACACAGTGTGTCAACATGTGCTATCTGCCATCACGGGATATCAATGTACACGTTTTGTGGGTGCAACCCCTTCCTCACAACTAAAGTAGATGAGAGGAAGGGGTTGCACCCCCGAAACACGACTATTGATCCTCCATGATGGGAGCTAGCACATGTTGACATTAGGCATGGGATCAGTAGTGAAATCCACATTTTCACTCCCAATTTGTGTGCATCTTCAAAATTTGGCTTTTACAGGGGTGACATCACCCCATCTGATGAAGGCAAGATCAACACAGTTTTGACATACTAATGTCTAATATTGCCTTCAATTTATCAAAGTTGAACTTTGTAAGTTCCTGAGTTGTGTATGTTATGGTTTTAAGCATGCCTGTTTAACCTAAAAAAGGATATTTCTACTGTCAAACCTAAAAATTTTATACACCAAAGATGTTGGTTTGTTAAAAAAAACCCTTTTCTAATGCACATGTGAATGTGCACGGAGTAAAATGTTTTATGCTCAACAATGTGTGGCTTCTTCTTTCAATGTTCAGTGCCAGTTTTTGGAGTAAGTTGGTGTAGTTTATAGTGACAATGGGGGTATTTACTAAAGGCAAATCCACTTTGCACTACAAGTGCACTTTCAGTGCAGTGTCAGTGCACTTACAAGTGTACTTGCAGTGCACTTGTAGTGCAAAGTGGATTTGCCTTTAGTAAATAACTCCCACAGTGCTCTAAAACTTGCCCCAATCACGCCATTTTAGGGACTCAAAGAAATTAATTCATGGAGCTGAAAAGGATAATTATTTTTATCATTAATGCATTACATACATTAACAACAAAAACCACGTGTGTGTGTGTGTAGCAGACCCACAACATAATAGTTAGCTGAAGAAGAGATTGTCACTTCATGTATCAAATAAATTACGTTTGCACTATTGAAGAAAATGCCAAAAAAAAGGCCATTGGAGAACCTAGGAGACAGCTAAAAGAAACACAAGCAGTAAATCAAATAAAAAATGAGTTCAGTTTATACCAAAAATATTTATTTTAAAAATGTTTCACACATTGGCTGGCATATCAATAGCCCCCCTACCCACAAAGTACTCAACATACTTATGTCTAACTTCGTGGGTGCTTTGGGGGGCAAGCCAGGATGGCCAGGTTCAAGTGTGGTCAAAGTAGTTGGATTTGGATTTTGAACGCTGGCCTCAGTCCCAACTGAGGCCACATAGTTTATAGAATTTTTCCATAGGAAAATGTGGAGAATGCAACTGGCAAGGACAATATGATTCAGTTCATATTCCGCCATATGGATCGCTGTCAGAAATAGGAGTAACCGGCCAAGTAACGCAAGGTGGTGACTAGCCATTGTTCGGGAGTGATGGCTTGCCGCATGTAGGTGTCCTACTTCATAATATAAGGGGACAGTAAAGCCAACAGATGGTGAAAAATGGGATCCATCATCCAGAGATAATTCTTGAAATCATCAGGATTATTCTCTCGGATCTCCCGCAACAAAGGCATGTGCGAGAATTGGTCATGCTGGAGCAACCAATTCTTCGTCCATGAACTCCTTCTCGCCCTGTTCAAGGACTGGACTTGGGTCAAAGCAAGAACTTCAACACCAAGCTCCTGCGCAGCATGAACTCTATGATGAGTACGTAGCCGAAACACGGCTAGAAAGCAGTAGGTTGGTCAGAACAAACTAACAGAATGCACTGAAAATCAGAAAGGGCTGAGAAGAGTGATCTGAAAATCAGAAATGAGCGGACAAGAACGCATTGAAAAACAGATACGAACTAGTAAATAGAACTCACTGAAAGACAGTAATGAACTGACAACATGCACTGAAGAACAAATACGAACCCACAAGTACAAACTGAAGAGCAGTAACGAACTGAAAAGCATGAGGCTGAAAATCGCAAATCGTCTCTCACCAAACTTCTACTAAAATGAGATAAACACAAGATTAGCAGAAGGAGCCCAAAGGGTGGCACACTTGGTATTGAACTTCCTTTTTATAGTGCTGTCATACATGTACGTCACCGCATTCTTGGTGATCGGAATTTCCGACAACATTTGTGTGACCGTGTGTATGCAAGACAAGTTTGAGCCAACATCCGTTGGAAAAAAATCCATGGTTTTGTTGTCCGAATGTCCGATCATGTGTACAGGGCATAAGACATGAGTATGCTTTGATCTAAACCATTCCATTGTAGCTCTGGCATACAGTTTAGGGTCATTGTCCTGCTGGAGGGTGAACCTCCGCCCCAGTCTCAAGTCTTTTGCAGACTCTAACAGGTTTTCTTCTAAGATTTCCCTGTATTTAGCTCTATCCATCTTCCCATCAACTCTGACCAGCTTCCCTATCCCTGCTGAAGAAAAGCATCCCCACAACATGATGCTGCCACAACCATGTTTCACGGTGATGAGTAGTGTTAGTTTCCCGCCACACAGCGTTTTGCTTTTAGGTCAAAAAGTTCAATTTTGGTCTCATCTGACCAGATCATCTTCTTCCACATGTTTGCTGTGTTCTCCATATGGCTTTGGAAACTGCAAATGGGACTTCTTATGGCTTTCTTTCAACCATGGCTTTCTTATTGCCACTCTTCCATAAAGGTCAGCTTTGTGGAGTGCACGACTAAGAGTTGTCCTGTGGACAGATTCTCCCACCTGAGCTGTAGATCTTTGCAGCTTCTTTGATTAATGCGCTCCTTGCCCCGGCCTGTCAGTTTAGGTGGACGGCCATGTCTTGGTAGGTTTGCAGTTGTGCCATACTCTTTCCATTTTCGGATGATGGATTTAACAGTGCTTCATTTTTTATAACCTAAGCCTGCTTTAAACTTCTCCACAACTTTATCCCTTACTTGTCTGGTGTGTTCCAAGGCCTTCATGATGCTGTTTGTTCACTAAGGTTCTCTAACAAACCTCTGAGGGCTTCACAGAACAGCTGTATCTATAGTGAAATTAAATTATGCACAGGTCCTCCATGACCCCACTTGACTCATAACTGAAGAGGAGGGGGGTATCAGTGGACAGCACCAATGTCCCACTACCTTCTCGCTTCTAATAGATTGTACGCTCAGAACTCAGGCTAATGCCTTCACTGTGTCAGACTTCCTCTAGCTGTTTGGGTAGCAGGAGATCTCATTGGTCTGCATTAAGAAGACACGAGGAAGGCTTCTAGTGAGCGGTTCACCTGGCTGGCATATCCCAGTCGTCACAATAGCTGGGATTAGTCTCACCGATCTATGCTCCCTTTCTTAACCGGTGTGGATGACCAGAGCTGTTCCATCTGCAGTGTAAACTTTTCTCAGTTCTTGTCTGCACAGCCTTAGAGCGCTAGGTTATTCACTCTCCTATTATTTCAGACTGTATGAGGCACACTGGGTTAGGTGGATGTCTTACCAATGCTACCATTCCCAATATGAAAGTTGTTTGTTGCATATACGGTAATGTCTGTTACTTATACCCGATCACCTTATTTGATGATGCGCTTAACATGTAATCTTGTTTTCTGAAAATTCAATAAAAATATAATGGGTAGCAGGGATTTTTAGGGCACCAAAACAACAAATACAATTTATTTGTAAAAAATTGATACAAAACTTTATTATTACAAAGTGAAACCCCTAAATATGGGCCAAGACTCCATCTTAGATACAATCATAAATCCATGCAAACTGTATAAGAGGGACAATAGGTTCTAAATACCCCCAAACCAAAGTGGCATACATCATTTTTACAACCAATTGTATCATGCCCAAGTGTTTGACTCATTTCCAGACTCGCTCTTCACCAGGGGCAATCTGATGGACCTTTGTATTAGATATAGAAAAAGTGAAAACCACATATACTGTATGTCAAACCCTACTCTGTATGAACAAATTCGTTTGATGAGGCAAAGGCCTCATTTCTGAGATATATGCACTGCTTAGTAATCAGAAACCAATCTACCAGCTACAAGCAGTGGAGTAGAGAGGGGGGGCAGAGGGAAAGGTGGCCCAGGGCACAACATCTAGGGTGACCACATATCCCAGATTGCCCGTGATCTGTTGCCCCCAAAAATGGCCCTGGTATCATCGCCTCTATCACTCACTGTCAGCTTGGGCTCCTGGCCGGCGGAGAATACCGATTATTAAATTAGCATTCAGAGCGGAGGAGGATTTAGCTTTCTCTTCCTCTGCACCTACTGCTTAGCTCCACCCACCTCCTCCCTCCATCTTCTCTGACGGCATGCAGAAGAAATATCTGAGGCACTGACTGCTGCAGTGCACAAACAAAGAGATGAAATCCAAAGCAGTCACAGATGAGAGATCAAGCTTAGAATCCTCAGTCAGGTCTCCTCCAGAAACCAGTATTCTGTGCTGAACTGTCAGCACTTCACAGCAGGGAACTCAGTATGTGTGTGTCAGCCTGGAACCACTAGCAAGCCTCTCAGTGCGGACAGGACGGTCGGCAGATGAGTATGCTGACAAAAGAGGAGAGGGTAGATGAGATGACACACACGGCGGGATAGAAGGAGGACACAGCCTTAGATATCAGGGCAGGGTTCATGCTGGGACTTGTTGTCCTTCACGTTTGGGGGATGTGTCCCCCCAAAAGTGAAGGACTACAGGTCCCAGCATGAACCCCTCAGAGCTGAATATGTGACCCCCAATTAGTGAAGAACTACAGATCCCAGCATGAACCTGTGAAATCTATGGGGTCACACCCTTAGAGCTCAGGGATTCATGCTGGGACTTGTAGTCCTTAACTTTTGGGTCGGCCCCGGCATAGGAGGAGTCACATCAGCAGCCAGCGGTGGGAGGGACTTTCACCTTCCCGGAGTTCTGGAGTGTCGGACTAGTGGTAGGCTGCAGGTGGCAAGTGACACTGCATCTGGTGGCAAGCTATGAGTGGCAAGCAACACAGCATCTGGTGGCAGGCTATGGGTGGCAAGTTGCACACTGCATCTGGTGGCTGGATATGTGTGACAAGTGGCAGACTGCATCTAGTGGCAGGCTGTGGGTGGCACGTTGCACACTGCATCTGGTGGCAGGCTATGGGTGGAAAGTGGCACACTGCATCTAGTAGCAGGCTATGGGTGGAACGTGGCACACTGCATCTGGTGGCAGGCTATGGGTGGCAAGTTGCACTGCATCTGGTGGCAGGCTATGGGTGGCAAGTTGCACTGCATCTGGTGGCAGGCTATGGGTGGCAAGTGGCACACTGCATCTGGTGGCAGGCTATGGGTGGAAAGTGGCACATTGCATCTGGTGACAGGCTATGGTTGGAAAGTAGCACACTGCATCTGGCAGGCTATGGGTGGCAAGTGGCACACTGCATCTGGTGGCAGGCTATGGGTGGCAAGTTGCATATTGCATCTGGTGGCAGGCAACGGTGGCAAGTTGCATATTGCATCTGGTGGAAGGTAACTGTGGCATGTGACAAGCTGCATCTTGTGACAGGCAATGGTGGCAAGTGACAAGCTGCATCTGGTGGCAGGCAATGGTGGCACGCTGCATCTGGTGGCAGGCGACAAGCTCAGGGTTCCCACTGATTTTGCATTATGGTGAGATGAACTATTTTATTATATATTACAATGTGGTAATAGACATAATGTGAATTGATCATCCTGACACCATGGTGTCGGGATGATTAAAGTGCCAACACCAGCCATTCACCAGACAAAATCCCCACCACTAAATTCTCAGTCAACCCAGAGACTACATTACCCCAAACCCCCCTCATCTTTTTTTGGGGGTGTCCCTGAATGGAAGTTTGGAAATGTGGTCACCCTAGGCCCATCCTGCACCTGCCATCCACAAAGTCACTTCGTCTGACCTTTATTTTCAGACTGTCCCGGCGGCCCAGTGTTCCCCACTGTCACTGCGCTCTGACCACTGCCCTGTGATGGGCCGAAACTGTCACGTGTGGCCACAGGGCTGGCCTGTGGGTGAATTTTGTGGTTGGCATTGCTTGCTCGTGGAGTCCCACCTAGCTGTCTGGCCGCATCTCCACTCGTGCGCTGTATATCCTCCACTCCAGATCTCCTCCTCATTGTGACAGTGTCTGGCAGAGGCCGCATAGTAGATGAGAGACAAAAAGAGCAGTCCATGAGTGATGTGTTGCCGGCCTGCTGGGCCCTGGGAAGTGGATTGTTGCCAGTGGTGGGTCAGTGTGTTAAGCCAGCAACAATTTAATTAAAAACACCACTAAACTGTATAAGAGCTTGAATTCTGTTATATGTGTTTCCCCTCATCTGCTGCATAGCAGGACTCGAAGACTGGGAGGACCAGGAGAAGGAAGGTGGCAGCATTTGAGCCAAGAGTGATTTTATGGCTTTGTGCTTTGCTGTTAGTCTATGGACTGTGAAGATTCTTAGAGTAGGGGAGAGCACATGGATGATCTCATTGGTATGATGTTGCTTCTTTACTGACCAGTTAGTAGGCTGGATGATGGTCTTTCAAGCTGGAGGTCTAGGATTTAGTTATGCTGCCTGATTGGAGTTCTTGGATCACAAGACTAGCTGAACATAATTACAAATCTTTTGACAAGTAAAACAGTTTATAAACACACATTTACACACACACACACACTCTGTGTACACAAACACATTGTACACACACTGTGCACACACATACACACACTGTGCGCCCACACACATACTGTGCACGCATACACATACTGTGCACGCACACACACACAAACACATGCTGATACACATAATGTGCACGCACACACACAAACACATGCTGACTCACACATACTGTGCTCACACACACACACTTACTGTGCACACACACAAAAACATGCTAACACACACACACATATACTGTGCACACACACATACTGTGCACACACGCACATACTGTGCATACACACACACACATACTGTGCACACACACAGACACATGCTGACACACACACACACAAACACATGCTGACACACTGCACACATACACGATACACACACACACACTGTGCACACTACACAGAAAAAGGGAGAGAAAGAAGAAGTGATAGAAAGAACAAGAAAGTTGGATAGATAGAGATAAGGGAAAGCCAGAAGGAGAGATGGGAAAAAAACAAGAAATAAGAAAGGAGGGATAAAAGGGAAAGAAAGGAGAACAGAGGGAAAAAGAAAGAGAGAGCGCAAAGAAATAGGGATAAAGTGTGAGAGAGAAAAAAAAAATAGATTACATGGGAGAGAGAGGGAAGAAACAAAGAAAAAGAAAGAGAAATAGAACCAATGAGTGAGAAAGGAAAGTGAAACAGAGGAGAGAGAGAGAGAAAGAAAAAAGGGACAAAAAAAGAGAAAAAACAAGGAGAAGGAAAGAAGGGGAGAGAAAAGGGGAAAAAAGAGAATGAATGGTAGAGAGGGAGAGAGAGAAAAGGGGTGAGAAGAAGTAATGGAATATAAAAAAGAAAGAGGGATAGAGGGAGTGCTAAAAGTCCCCGGGAAAGGGGGCACAAATTATTTGCCTTGCCCGGGCACTGACAACCCACACTACACCACTGGCTACAAGGTCTGTGTAGAGGAGGTGCCAATGCTTAGATAGAATCGGTATAATGTAAGAAAGTTATTTACAAAAAGTCAGAATAATTCTTTAAGTCTGAGGCTTTTTTCTGTATAATAACTCATTACAAGATTGAGCCCTGGCCCGTTTTAAACATTTTTGACTATACCCTCTTTTCATAAGGCATTCCTGCAACAGATTAGCCAGAGGAAGAAATTTTTCATCTGAGCAATTACAACGAAGACATAAAAATTGTCCGTAATGAATACATTTAATTATAAGCTCAGGAAGAAAAATACCCGCATGTAGTAAACTATTGCCCGCAGTCTCCTTCCAGAAAAAAAATACTACTTTAACATAATGCACATATGATTTCTAGAGTTAAAATGGCTGTTGGTGTCTTATTCAAATTAAGGCTGCAAATAAATGAGTTCTTGGAATGTGCTCCATACATTTGGAATGTTTTTTTTCTTGGGATAAATGACGCCGTAATGTGGATTTTTAGATTAAAAAATTGCTGTTTTTGGTCCTGTTCAAAATAGGACTTGGGTGCAAATAAAATAATACTGGGAATGTAGGCACAAAGATCTTTTATGGGTTTTTTTTTTTCTGGGAATAAATTGTACTGTTATATTAATTTCAGGATTTAACATTTTCTTGGTGAGTTAAACTGGGGCTAGTGTTAATACGTTTTATACTGCCAACATAATTAAAACATTTTATCAGTGGGCCTTTTTCTGGGAATAGAAGACACTCCAATCTCGATTTATAGATTTTACACTCACACATCACTAAGGTAGGTCAGCTCAATCTCTCCCAAGCTGTAACACTCCACACCACTAACTCCAGTGTGAGTGTCAGTTAACAATCCCTGATAGTGTCACAGTACTGTACTCTCAAACAGCTAGTTGTGTCACAGATGGACTTCATCAGGAGAAGTGAGTTGGAAAAATTGAGCTGACATACTTTAGTGCTGGGAGAGCACTTATATTGTCTGATTGATTTTAATGGCTTTTGTTCTTAACTTTTAATAAACTGGTTGTGCTTTGATGGTCTCCTTCTTCCTCTCTTAACCATTTATGTGAGTGTTTTCCTGGTGGGGTGGTTCCTTTTCCTGTATTGACAGCATTTTATCTACAAATTTCACATAAGTCTGCTAGGACCTACTTATTGATTTTAGAGGTCATTTTGGATTGGTGAGTCTCTGTCTATGGGGAAAAAGTGTCTATGGTGGAGGCGTTAACCCCTTCTTTTCTGGTGTGAAGTACTGACTTAAAAGGGATACTTTATGAGCTCATCTGAACTGCCTACTGCCATTGTTGTTAATCTAATATGCCTAATGTCTATGCACTTTATATGTTGGACATTTTATTAACTCTTTTGAACAGCCTATTGCTATTGCTGTAGAAGATTTGCTCTTTGAATTGAACTGCTGCATGCCTGCGGGAGTTTTATATGTTTTTCCCCTCATTTTTTTTTAGGTATTTTTACCACAGATTTAATTATTACATATATTTTGCACTAGGTTCTAATGTTCATTTTTAAGCACTGTATAGTAGGGATGAGCTTCGTGTTCGAGTCGAACCCATGTTCGACTCGAACATCGGCTGTTCGATCGTTCGCCGAATTGCGAACGTTATGGGCCGTTCGCGCTAAATTCGTGTGGCGCGTCACGGCCCATAATTCACTGCGGCATCGCAGTGCATTGCTGGCTGATGATTGGCCAAGCATGCACTATGACCCGCATGCTTGGCCAATCACAGCGCCGTCAGTAGAGAGAGCTGTAATTGGCCAAAGCCAGGGTGGCTTTGGCCAATTATGGCTCAGGGGATTTAGTACACACCCCACACTATATAAGGCCGCCTGCACGGCGGCCCTGTGTAGTGTGTGTTCCGGTGTGCTGAGAGATAGAGAGAGAGAGAGACAGTGTCATTTGATTTGAGTTAGATAGATTAGGCAGAACAGTCAGTCAGTTAGCTGCACTTACAGTGTATTGTGTATATATATGCATCCCAGGTGTTGCATATATATATATACACTGTATTCAGTTTAGCTAGATCCGTTCCTGTTATCTTCTATCTAGACTATTTACATTTAATGCAGTGCGTCCTGCTCACAGTGTTCAGCTAGATCCGTTCCTGTTATCTTCTAGACTATTTACATTTAGTGCAGTGTGTCCTGCTCACAGTGTTCAGCTAGATCCGTTCCTGTTATCTTCTAGACTATTTACATTTAGTGCAGTGCGTCCTGCTCACAGTGTTCAGCTAGATCCGTTCCTGTTAAATTCCTACTGACAGGCAGGCTTGTCTGGTTACAGTATATAAAGCTACCTGAAGAAAATTACAGGTGTTCTATTTGATCCTATTAGTACCACGGTCAGGCAGCTAGACTATTTACATTTAGTACAGTGCGTCCTGCTCACAGTGTTCAGCTAGATCCGTTCCTGTTATCTTCCTACTGACAGGCAGGCTTGTCTGGTTACAGTATATAAAGCTACCTGAAGAAAATTACAGGTGTTCTATTTGATCCTATTAGTACCACGGTCAGGCAGCTAGACTATTTACATTTAGTACAGTGCGTCCTGCTCACAGTGTACAGCTAGATCCGTTCCTGTTATCTTCCTACTGACAGGCAGGCTTGTCTGGTTACAGTATATAAAGCTACCTGAAGAAAATTACAGGTGTTCTATTTGATCCTATTAGTACCACGGTCAGGCAGCTAGACTATTTACATTTAGTACAGTGCGTCCTGCTCACAGTGTTCAGCTAGATCCGTTCCTGTTATCTTCCTACTGACAGGCAGGCTTGTCTGGTTACAGTATATAAAGCTACCTGAAGAAAATTACAGGTGTTCTATTTGATCCTATTAGTACCACGGTCAGGCAGCTAGACTATTTACATTTAGTACAGTGCGTCCTGCTCACAGTGTTCAGCTAGATCCGTTCCTGTTATCTTCCTACTGACAGGCAGGCTTGTCTGGTTACAGTATATAAAGCTACCTGAAGAAAATTACAGGTGTTCTATTTGATCCTATTAGTACCACGGTCAGGCAGCTAGACTATTTACATTTAGTACAGTGCGTCCTGCTCACAGTGTTCAGCTAGATCCGTTCCTGTTATCTTCCTACTGACAGGCAGGCTTGTCTGGTTACAGTATATAAAGCTACCTGAAGAAAATTACAGGTGTTCTATTTGATCCTATTAGTACCACGGTCAGGCAGCTAGACTATTTACATTTAGTACAGTGCGTCCTGCTCACAGTGTACAGCTAGATCCGTTCCTGTTATCTTCCTACTGACAGGCAGGCTTGTCTGGTTACAGTATATAAAGCTACCTGAAGAAAATTACAGGTGTTCTATTTGATCCTATTAGTACCACGGTCAGGCAGCTAGACTATTTACATTTAGTACAGTGCGTCCTGCTCACAGTGTTCAGCTAGATCCGTTCCTGTTATCTTCCTACTGACAGGCAGGCTTGTCTGGTTACAGTATATAAAGCTACCTGAAGAAAATTACAGGTGTTCTATTTGATCCTATTAGTACCACGGTCAGGCAGCTAGACTATTTACATTTAGTACAGTGCGTCCTGCTCACAGTGTTCAGCTAGATCCGTTCCTGTTATCTTCCTACTGACAGGCAGGCTTGTCTGGTTACAGTATATAAAGCTACTTGAAGAAAATTACAGGTGTTCTATCCCAGCTTAGTGCAGCTACAGGCCATTAGTATGTCTGGAAGGCCAAGAAGGAGAGGCAGACAGTCACAAGCCAATAAGAGAGGGCAAGCAGGCTCTGTGTCTAGTGCTGGTCGTGGAGACGGTGCATCCTCATCAGCACGTGGCCATGGGACACGCTTGGCCTTTTTTTCGGCAGCTGGCCGTGTTGAGCCGCAACATGCGGAAGACTTGGTCGAGTGGATGACCAAGCCGTCCTCATCCTCCTCATCCTCTCTCACCCATGCCCAGGGTGCTTTGTCTGGCAAAGCAGCGGCCTCTTCCCTCAGCTCAATGTCATCAGTGACTCCTTCCCTAGCTCCACCATGTCCTCATGAGGATTCCCTCGAACTGTTTGACCACAGTGTTGGGTACATGCTCCAGGAGGATGCCCAGCGTTTGGAAGGCTCTGATGACGATACTGAGCTCGATGAAGGCAGTAACATGAGCACGGACAGAGGGGGTGCCCAAGAAGGACAGCAATCTGGCAGTCATGCTCCCCCTGCTGCAGCATACTGCCAGGTTTGCTCCAGTGATGAGGAGGGAGGGGATGATGAGGTCACTGACTCAACGTGGGTGCCTGATAGGAGAGAGGAGGAGGAGGAGGAGGAGGAGGAGGAGGAGGAGGAGGAGGCGGCGGCACATCACCAACGAGGCAGGATGCCCTCCGGGGGCCAGCCTAAGGGCAGCACATTGACTGCATCACACCCCAAAGCTCCACATGTGCAGGGCGCTGCAGTCTCTGCGCGTTATTCAAAAAGTTCTTTGGTGTGGGCCTTTTTTGAGACGAGTGCATCAGATCGCACCGCTGCTATTTGCAACATATGTCTCAAGCGTATCTCGCGTGGCCAAAACATCTCCCGCTTGGGTACCACATGCTTGACCAGACATATGTTGACCTGCCATGCAGTTCGTTGGCAAGCGTATCTAAAAGACCCACACCAAAGAACAAAGAGGATCTCTCCTTGCTCCTCATCAGCTGAGATTTCCAACCCCACTAGACCTTCAGTCCTCTCTGAGACCTGCAGTGAGAGGAATGAAGGTGTAGAATTAGGTGTGTCACAGCCAAGTACTTGTGGGCAATCTGCTTTTGGTACACCGACGTCAGATTGTACCAGGCAAATTTCCCTGCCCCAGCTGCTGCACCGCCGAAAGAAGTTTGCTCCCAGCCATCCACATGCCCAGCGGTTGAATGCTAGCTTGGCAAAATTGCTAGCACTTCAACTGCTGCCTTTTCAGTTGGTAGACTCTGCCCCCTTCCGTGAGTTTGTGGAATGTGCGGTTCCTCAGTGGCAGGTACCCAAACGCCACTTTTTCTCACGGAAGGCGATTCCGGCTCTCTACCGGCATGTGGAAGGCAATGTCCATGCCTCGCTGGACAGGGCGGTCAGCGGTAAGGTGCATATTACCGCTGACTCATGGTCCAGCAGGCATGGACAGGGACGTTACCTAAGTTTCACGGCGCATTGGGTGACTCTGCTGGCAGCTGGGAAGGATGCAGGACAAGGTGCAGTAGTGTTGGAGGTTGTTCCGCCACCACGCCTCCAAAATGCTGATTGTGACACACCTCTCTCCTCCACCCCCTCCTCTTCTTCTTCCTCCATGGCCTCTTCCTCGGAACCAGCGGTGCTCCGTAGGCGTTCAAGGGGCTACGCAAGTACGCAGGCCAAAAGATGCCATGCGGTGCTTGAGCTGGTGTGCTTGGGGGACAGGAGCCACACTGGGGCAGAGGTTTTGTCAGCTCTGCAGGGGCAGGTTCAGAGGTGGTTGACGCCACGCCAACTTAAGGCAGGAATGGTGGTTTGCGACAATGGCACCAACCTCCTCTCTGCCCTCCGACAGGGACAAATGACCCATGTGCCCTGTTTGGCTCACGTCCTTAACTTGGTGGTGCAGCGGTTCTTGGGCAGGTACCCGGGCTTACAGGATGTCCTGAGGCAGGCCAGGAAAGTCTGTGTGCATTTCCGCCGGTCATATAATGCCAGTGCTCGGCTGACGGACCTCCAAAAGGAGTTTAACCTGCCCAAGAACCGCCTAATCTGTGACATGCCCACCAGGTGGAACTCAACGTTGGCCATGCTGCAGCGGCTGCACACGCAGCAGAGGGCCATCAATGAGTACCTGTGCGACTATGGCACCAGGACAGGGTCAGGGGAGCTTGGTTTTTTTTCCCCACGCCAGTGGGCCATGATCAGGGATGCATGCACTGTCCTGTCACCATTCGAGGAGGCCACGAGGATGGTGAGCAGTGACAGTGCATGCATCAGTGACACTGTCCCCCTTGTCCACCTGTTGGAGCACACGCTGCGTGGAATAATGGACAGGGCACTTGAGGCAGAACAGAGGCAGGAAGAGGAGGACTTCCTTAGCTCTCAAGGCCCCCTTTATCCAGACAGTGTTCCTGCGTGCCCGCCGATCACACAGGAAGAGGACGAGGAGGAAGAGGAGGAGGAGGAAGATTGTGTCAGTATGGAGGTGGAGCCTGGCACTCAGCATCAGCAGCAGTCTTTAAGGGATCAGTCCCAAGAAACACATGGACTTGTACGTGGCTGGGAGGAGGTGGCTGCGGACCATGTCGTTCTTAGTGACCCAGAGGACTCCGGACCGAATGCCTCAGCAAACCTACGCTGCATGGCCTCCCTGATCCTGCAAAGCCTGCGTAAGGATCCTCGTATTCGTGGTATCAAGGAGAAGGACCAATACTGGCTGGCAACCCTCCTTGATCCACGTTACAAGGGTAAGGTTGCGGACCTTATCTTGCCATCGCAGAGGGAGCAGAGGATGAAACATCTTCGGGAGGCCTTGCAGAAAGGTCTGTGCAACGCGTTCCCAGAGACTGGGAGGTTACAAACTCCTGTTTCTGGACAACGTGTTGCTGAGGCTTCGGTCAGTCAAAGAAGGAGCGGTGGAGAAGGTGGCCGTCTGACCGATGCGTTCAGACAATTTTTTGGTCCGCAGCCCCAAGGTATGATCGGTTCCAGCAACCATCGCCAGCGTCTGTTTTACATGGTGCAGGAATACCTAGGGGCAAGATCAGACTTGGACACCTTTCCCACCGAAAATCCTCTGGGTTACTGGGTCTTGAGGATGGATCACTGGCCAGAGCTTGCACAGTATGCAATTGAGCTACTGGCCTGTCCTGCATCCAGCGTTCTTTCGGAACGCACATTCAGTGCTGCTGGAGGCGTGGTAACCGATCACAGGGTGCGTCTGTCCACCGACTCGGTCGATCGGCTGACCTTCATAAAAATGAATGAGTCTTGGATCACCACCAGCTACCAAGCACCTGATGCTGATGTAACCGAGTAAAGACAACAGGAAGTGAGATGAAATCTACCCCTAGGAAGGGAAATTCTTTCCTGTAAGAGTTAATATGGGAAAACAATTTCTCCTTTCCACTGATGCTTTCCAATCCTTGTTCCACAAAAAAACCCAAATTTTCAAAAAACATTTTTCATTGGGACAAAAAAGTGAGGTGAAATCTTCTGAAGAGGAGGAAAGACAGCAAAACAAATGTCACAGGGGTGATAACCCTTCCCTATGTTTTCCAAAAAGCTTAGAAAAGATTTTTTGGCTGGAGCTAAACACGTTAAAAATGTTCAAAATTACAAACAGATTCTACTTAACAACAAACCTACAGTCCCTGTCTTGTTTGCACCGCCTGTATACTGCTGTTCAGAGTATATAGGGCCTGGTGGCCCCACACCTTTCCTTATTTTAATTTGGGTGCGGGGTTCCCCTTAATATCCATACAAGACCCAAAGGGCCTGGTAATGGACTGGGGGGTACCCATGCCGTTTGTCTCACTGATTTTCATCCATATTGCCATGACCCGACATGACATTAAACCCGCAAGCAGTTTTAAATGAGATTTTTTCCTTTAAAAATGACATTTGGTGCAGGGACTGTTCTAAACATGGGAAACACGCGTCACTTTACAGGCATACTATAGACACCCCTCAGGTACGATATTTAAAGGAATATTTCACTTTTTTTTTTTTACTTTAAGCATCATTAAAATCACTGCTCCCAAAAAAACGGCCATTTTTAAAAGTTTTTTTTGCATTGATACATGTCCCCTGGGGTAGGACCCGGGTCCCCAAACCCTTTTTAGGACAATACCATGCAAATTAGCCTTTAAAATGAGCACTTTTGATTTCGAACGTTCGAGTCCCATAGACGTCAATGGGGTTCTAACGTTCGTGCGAACTTTCGGTCCGTTCGCGGGTTCTGGTGCGAACCGAACCGGGGGGTGTTCGGCTCATCCCTACTGTATAGTATGAATCTATTGTATTAACTATTTATACAAAAATCCTTATGGATATCTATACGTCAGCTGGGATACCTATTTATTTTTATAGATTTGTATTTATTTAGCACAAATTAATATAATATATACATATTGGCCATAGCTAGCACAGTACGCTGTAATTTCTATTTTACTAAAGAAAAATCATGTCTCGTCTCTGATTCCCAATACTGTTGGCAACAAGGTGAACTTGAAAACATTCTTTATTTATTTCAAAAGGAGTAAAAGGTTCCATACACGAGCCAACACCAAACAAAACTGGGATGGGAACAAGGCAGCAGGCTACTGGATGCAGGGCAAGGGCAAGAGCAAGATCAAGAGTAAATGGCTACAGAGTCAGGCAGCAGCATGACAAACAGGGTACAAGCAGGAACAGTCAAAACATTGAGGCTAGGAACAGTAGCAAAGGTGGAGCTTAAAGCGTAACTCCACTTTTGCTGAGAAAAAAACATTCCCCTCTGGGTGATCGACGTGCAAGGATTATAACAACCTTTTGTTGCAGATTCCTACCTTTTATTATTCTGAAGAAATCCATGTGTGTTTGTCTGTGCCTCTGTACTAAGTGGGTCTAATGGGAGTGGTTTTATAATTAACTGTCAGGTGTGGCAGCTGCAGAGCACTAATGAGGAAATCTGCTGGGCCTGCATTCCTTTAGACATGCTCCTATTGAAAGTATCTCTCCAAAATGACATTTTTGTTGCAGGAGATGCCTGAAATCTGACCTGTATCTTAGGCAGACTTCTGGGAAAATTGGTGAGCCAATTACACAAGCAGGAAATTATGTTTCTGGGGGTGGTCAGTACACACTCTGTGTACAGAACAACTCCAGGTGGCCATATTGCAATGCATTCTCAGAAAATTACAGTGGCTGCAAATAAAAAGGAAAAGTAATTTTTAATAACATTCAATTACAATATGATTAGAGTTGCAATTATATGTGCTATATTATTTTTTCTTTATTTGCTATTTTTTTCCCCCACAAGTGGAGTTACCCTTTAAGTATCCTCCCATCAGGTATGGCCAGGTGGAGCTGATCACTAAAACCTGCTGGCTGCTGGGAGACACCTGCTGGTGGACACTAAAAAATGCAGCTTTCCACCCAGAGCACCACAGTGCCAGCAGCAGGTGAGCTCAGTCCTGACAAGTGTTATTAAGCCCTTATACCCAGAATCACGTACCGAAAGGCTCCGAGTCTCAAAAATAGGATTGCCCCAAGTAAATTGCCCATCGACAAGCCCAGCTCCAACCCCACCACCCTCATACCACTAGTCGGCATGTATCAGTGTAAGAAAGCCCGCTGCAAGACTTGTATGTTTGTGGAACATGGCAAAAAATCTTTTCTATCTAAAGGCAGAATTTATACATTGGAACAATTCTATAACTGCTCGTCTAATTTTGTAGTGTATGGCCTCACGTGCCCTTGTGGGTTAATCTATGTTGGGCGAACTATCTGCCCACTCAGGCAGCGGTTCGGCCAGCATCGACGACTCATTGAGGGTGGTAAGGACAAACACAGTGTCCCTCGGCACTTTGCCGAGTGTCACAACAAATCTACCACCGGTCTGTCTGTTTGGGTTATTGAACAAATCCCTAAACACATGTCAGAAGCTGAACGGTTCAAAAAGCTTTGCGCCAGAGAGACTTTCTGGATATACTGCTTAGATGTACTCTCCCCTGGCGGCCTCAATGAAGGAATAGAGATATCCACAGTCCTATAACAACCTTTCCTCTTACCACTTTACAGCTACCATGAAATTTTGTCTCAGTTGTAGTTTTTTTTTTTTTTTTTCTTTTTCCCTCTTTTCCCCCCCCTTTTTTTACCCCCCCTTTTTTTTTTTTTTTTCCCTCTTTTTACCCCCCTTTTTTTTTTTTTTTTTTACCCCCCTTTTTTTTTTTTTTCCTCTTTTTACCCCCCTTTTTTACCCCCCCTATATATTTTTTTCCCCTCTTTTTACCCCCCTTTTTTTACCCCCTTTTTTTTTTTTTACCCTCTTTTTACCCCCCTTTTTTACCCCCCCCCCTTATTTTTTTTTCCCTCTTTTTACCCCCCTTTTTTTACCCCCCCTTTTTTTCCCCTCTTTTTACCCCCCTTTTTTTACCCCCTCCTTATTTTTTTTATTTTTTTTTTTTATATATGTGCATCTCCCCCTCACACATTTATATATGTACATATCTCCCCTCCCCCCCCTCCCCCCACTTACCCTGAAATACTAAAATCCATCAGTGTTTATTTCCATATTCTCTGTAATCATAGTCCCAGGATCAATTTATAATTTATTAATTAAATTTACATTGTTTTATTCCATATTGCACACCAGACGGTGCAGACTACAACTATTAATCCCCTATCCTTGACAGTCATCTCCCACTCTCTATACATAACATCTTATGGCAGTCTATTGTATTTACTGTATATTTATTTATATTTATTTGATCTATTTTATTGCACTGTACCTTATGATTTATTTCCTCATGATGTTTTAAATGCTTGTTCCTGAATTTATCTTACCTTATCTGGTTTTATTCACAATGTTTTAAATGCTTGTTCCTGAATTTATCTTACCTTATCTGGTTTTATTCACAATGTTTTGTCTTAATTGGAGCCCTGTTGTAAAATTATATACATATATTCTCCCTTTTATTTTTTCTGCACTATGTCATTGTAAGGTCCTTTTGTTTTTATCCCCCCTGCCATTTAATGCCGCCCATTACCTATTTTTTATGCAAATCACGGACTTTCCGGCCCCGCCCCCCCCTCTTTTCAGCTTATATAAGCCCACTGTGTCCTCCTCTCCCTATGCTTGACAAAGGAATGCGGCCATTCGTCCACCAATGGCAAGCCTATTCTGAAACGCGTTGCATGCGTGTGACGTCATCACCGGGCGCCACGCTGTACTTGCTCTCCAAGCCTCGCTAGAGATCTTCGGCTCGGCCGGCCTTTTTCCCTTCCTAGAGGCTTCACACCATTCTATCAGTGAGCAGCAGCACGGCTGAACGGATGCTCTGGCGTCCTACACATCTCTCCCTTCCTTCCCTGGAACCCCTATCTGTGCATCTGGGACATAACCTGGCTCCCAACCCAGCAGGATTTGTGTTGGACTGTTCGTTGCAAGAGACTGAACCTGGCTGCAAGAACTAATCCTCTTTGGACCTGGCATGCCCTGCAGGAACCGCTGTGACCTGTAGTTCCACCGCATCTCTCCAGCCCAGCCAACCGACCCTAATGCAACTTCTCCAACTTCCATGTGAGTGGATATTGTTGTTTTAATAAAATGTATTTATGATTTATACTCAGAGGCGCCCCTCTCCTTGTTGTTTGTTTTAGCTTGCTGGACCCTGCTTTTGGTTCCTTTGGTGGCCGCCCTGACTGACCTCTTGTATATACTCCCAGTATATATGCATGAACTTACACATGCATTTTTACAGTTTTCAGTTTCTGGACTAATCGGTTTTACTTTCAAGGTAACTGTGCTTTGTGCCTTTTTACTTGTGTTATTAAGCCCTAAGACAACATATTACCTCAAGAAATGATCCAATCATGCCTGTCTTTCATTTTCTACCCAAAATACAGAAATTGGGGTAGCCCATGCACAGCTCCCTTCTAGAATGATTGGGAGAGTGTGTTGATAAAAACCTTCAACCATTAGTCCTCCGATTACGGAGCTATATTAAAGATACTGGAACTGTACTCTCCCACATTCAAAATATCCACTGGACCTCTAGCTTTCTGTGTGTGACCTTAGATGTAAGGGCACTAAATTCTTCTATCCCCCTACACCGGTCTGGTCTCTTCATAGACAACGTGTTGGTTTGAAACGGTGACAGCAAAATATTATTGGAATTAGTAGAATACCTTAATAACAATAACCACGATCTCTATTTTTTATCAAGCTATTTCTAATATTTTTCTGGATGTCACCTTGGAGAGAAGCCTGGATACTGTGATAGTGAAGTCCAAAACATTTCAGAAATCATGTGCAGGTAATACCACTCCATATGCAACTAGCTGCCACCCATCCCACACCATTAAAGCTACAGTATACGAGTATAGGAGTATAGGGGTTCATCAGATCTTGCAGAAATTGCTCCACTGAGGAACTCTTTGGCAAGGAATGTAAGACTATGAAGACACAACTTTTATATAAAGGTTTCCCCATTTGGAGTATTGAACTAGAAAAGAGAACTGCAAAGGACAGGGACCGAAGTGACCTTTTGAGAAAGGGTAACATAAACAGGGAAAGAAATACAGGCTACAATAAGGAGACAGAATTTGGAGAAGGATAGGCTTACTTTTGTTACTACCTTCCCTAAAGAATTCCATCATATAGTAAATATTCTAAAAAGAAATCTTCCTATATTGTACACAAAGAGCTACATGTTTTATTAGAGCGGAGGTGTAGGTTTTCTAGCGTGCCGAGTCCCTACCCTGTCTGTAGGTAGACTGCTATATACTGTATTTGTTTTACGTGACTAACTATAAGTAAGGTCTTTTTAGACCTTAGCGTGTTAGTGTTAGCTCTTTTATGGAACCTTTTACTCCTTTTGAATAAATGAAGAAAGTTTTCAAGTTCACCTTGTTACCGACTTTATCGCGGATCAGATGATTACAACATAAGGACTTGTAGAATAAAATAACTGTAGCTGCAATTTTTTTTGTTGCACGATATTTGAGCAACTGTTTATCAACTGAAGATTTTCAGTAAAAAAATATATAAAAATGAATGGTAGCACACACACACACACACACACATACACACACACACACTGATTTAGAACATCGTCACATGACGCAAACCCGGAAGTCACGCCGCACAGGTGTCCCCGATGCAAATTTAAGCACTTTTTAATAAATAGCGCAGCAGATGAGAGGTTAGCTGTACCCCAGTTGATGTCTTTTCAGACGAAACGCGTCGGGTGTAGGACGCTACCTTAAACCATCTGTCTACTGCGCTAAATACAATTTTTTTATGTTTTTATGAAGTTTGTTTTTATTTGGAACTTTTCGCTGGAATTTTTTATACAATAAATTTCCTAACCAACCGGAATTTACACTATGTGGAGCCTTGTTTCTTCTATTTCCCCTATCTCAAACTACTTGAGACCCAAGTGAGTGCTGGAGGATGAATCGGGAGACTGTTCATGATTGGAGTTCTTCTCAAGATCATTCAATTGCAGACCAGCTATAACCCTACCGTGTCACACGGTTCAAGCTCGTATGACTCACCGCTGCATGGCCTGTGAGTCCACCGCGTCCGGTAAGGGCATTTTACGTTACTTTTGCACTGGGCTGATCATTGGAGGAGTCCACTAATAACAACATTGTTATTGGATATATGTCCATGCTCCAAGAGGTCTCCGTCTGACTAAATGAACTGTCCTCACCTCAGGGACTTACCACTCATCCCCACCTCTATATGCCTGTGTTTTGTTATAAGGATTTGGGTTTAACTTGTGTGACGCACACTTTGATTCACATCGTTTTTCTCACAAAGGACATGATAATAGTGGTTTTCTTTGGAATATTAGATTTCTCACTGGTTTATTGTTCTTTTATTTGTGGTCTAATATAATCTAATCTTTGATATACACTGTTGGTCACTCAGCATATTCCAATGCTGCTGACCGAAACATTATAGCGCTACACTTTTTGTTTTTATACACACACACGCAATTTACATTTTTTTAGGTAAAATAAATATAAAATATGGGATTGCATAAGTAAATAGATACCAAACATGCCAAGTCTTAAAATCGGGTGCGCCCATGAGATCGTGAAAAACAAAACTTCATAGGTGACACTTTAAAAGCCTTTACAGCTCATAAATTATGAGTTAACTGTGAGCTCTAGTGCTAAAATTATTGCTTTCACTCTGATGTTTGTGGCAATAAGTAGAAAAGGATATTGCTTGGTCTCCTTTCACCCACCATTTTGAATCTCACTGATGTGTTCCTGGGCTCCAAGTAGGAGAGCCTGGGGACCAGGTGGAAGGGAACTACTGGCAGACAACCAAGCCACCCGTATTGTGGTCCACTGTGCTCGGCCCCAGATCACTTTCACTTTACCGTTGGGCACTACAATATTTTGGGTGAATTTTGTAGCAAATGACTGACACAAAATATGTATTTCTTGATTATAAAATGACTGGGGAGAGTCCTGTCCAAAATGGGGCCTAGTCCAAATGATTAAATACTGGGCACAAAAATATTTTGACGGAATTTTTCTGTGGCTATACTGCACTCCAATATTGATCTCTAGATTTGGCAAATAAGATTGGGGGTCCTGTGGTAAATAGTAGCTTCTACTAATGATTAAATAATGGGCACTTGGCACATGAATATTTTTGGGGATTTTTTTTCTGTGAATATATTGCATTGCAATGCTGATTTCTAGAATTTGCAGTATATGTTGGGGGTCCTTCTCTAACCAGAGCCTAGTAAATATGATTTAATGCTGGGTAAGTGGGCACAAAATATTATGCATGATTTTTATGTGAATATATTGCACTTTAATGTTGATTTCTACATTTTGAAATTGATGGTGAGGGCCCTACTCTAAAAAGGGCCTAGTACAAATGATTACACACTGGACACCAAAAATATCTTAAGGGACTTTCTCTGGGAATATATTATACCGTAATGCTATTTTTTTACGAGAAAATGACTGGGGGGTCCTTTTCAAAATGGGGCCTAGCACAAGCAATTCAGTAGTGTGCACATAGGCATAATAACGGTTGGTGGGACTTTTCCCCAGAAAAAATAAATACACTCTAATGTTGATAGTTTGTTTAAAAGCTGGTTGGAATGTGTCCTGTTCACAAACGTGGCCTTGTGAAAGAGCTACAACACTGTGCAGAGTTACAATCGTTTGTTGGCATTTTCATCACAATTAAAGCACTCTACTGTTTTAAAATCTGGCTAAACATTAAGAAATTAAAAATTAAATATGGATAGCATGCCTTTTATTTACCCCTTGCTACTTTGCCTACATTGCAGTAGAAAAAGGCTACCAGTTTAAATATTGTAAATGTAATGGCAGATACGGCAAGTGGTGGAACAAAATAAGGGGAGTTTGTGAGTCAACCTCTGTTGTGCAGACTTGTGCGGTAATTTGCTTTGCATGTTTAACTCCTTTATGACTTCCTAACACATATGTGCAGCAGCAGGAAGGGTGGGCTATAATGCCACACATATGCGCTGCTGGACAGTCAATAATTCTGTGCTGAGAGCATGCTTACTGCAAACTCCTAGCTCTGAGACTAAACTGTGAAATACAGCTCTTGGTTCCATCTAATGATTGGTAGCTGGCAGGACCAGCTCCTAATAATGTGATCACTGTGACAGCCAATTACAGTGATCATGTGATTAGCCGATCCTTCTTGCCCCCCCTGGCATTCAGAACTTTTTAAAGAGGAGGGCAGACAATATTTTCCCATTAGATATGCTCCTTCACCCATGCCTACAACCTGGTGGTCTGGCTGAGACTGTTACACTTTCTTACCTGGGTTTTGCAGATATGTGTGTCTCATATGAATATTTTCTTCCTTTTACATTGCTGTCTGTAGGTGGGACAAGCTCCATCCTAGCCTGCACTCACAGTGGTTGGCTTTATTGATTGTGATTCCTAAACCTGAGGGGCATCCACAATTTTGGTTTGGGGTCTAGTGCCTGGGCTTCTACACCATGCAGCATGTGCTCCAGCAAGGAGATCAGAGTAACCATGAGCCTAATTGTGGTTCACCCTTAGTGACCATATAAGGCCATTAAGGAGAAGGGGAAAGGTATCCACAATGTCAATATCACCAAGGTGCAGGACATAAGCAGCACCACAAGCTACAGCATTGTGTCAAGTTCTTCATCCTTCACAATCACCATCTTATTTGCTTGGTTTGCCGTGAAGGTGATATACTTCCCCTCCCCCATGCTTACTAGACTACATGTCTGACACCTACAAAAAAGCTGCTTGTGCTTTTATCTATAAAATAAATAAATAAAAACTGCTATAAATAAATAAAACCATAACTAACCATAAAACCCATAAATAACACACAGTGCTAAAGCTGACACCGACTAAGTAGTCTAAAAATTGGCATATGTACAATTTTGGCATATGTACAATTTTGGAATTTTGTGATGAAACAGTGGAGATTGCTTATTGATAGCACTGTTTGCATTTCTTTTGGGATGATTTACTTTCCTTATCTTAATATTTATGTACTTGCACGTTTTTTAGAATATTTATTCAGCGTTGCGCTCAGCACTGTACACTTTTTATATTGTTGTGTCTGTAAAGCTGTGGTCCAGCTGGTAGAGGGGAGGCAAGGCTTTCTGGGCAAACATTGGTGTCCGGTTCCCTGCCTCTGCAGCACAGGCCATAAACTAGTGGGGATGTGTGTGTGTGGAAACCTTTGCTGCTGAACTGGAGTTTGTGGGGGGGGCAGGCTTTGCCATTCTCAGTTTGGGTGGCCAAGGACCTTTTTGTGAGTATAGACCTTTTTCTGCCTAAGTTCCTGATTGCAGTGCTGCTCCCACCCAACTATTTGATACATAGTTTTGTGTTTCTTCATGCATGCAGTAATCAAATGACTGTTATCTTTATCACGTCTGCTTTCAGAATCTGCAGACCATGGTGCTGTTGGCAGCTTAAAAAAAGGCCTACACTCCAGAACTGTTTCCATTTTGCTGCCTATTCAAGTGATTGGTTATATCTTTGAATATTTTGGGAACATTGGGGATGCAGGGATTGGAGAGGCGGTTTGGGGAATATAGGGATGTGGTTTTGAAATGTTTTGGTCTGCTCCCTTTGGCCAATTTGAATGAAGTTGAGCACATAAGCTTTATTTTTTGAAGAGTACAATTTTCCTATAGCTTTCAAATCTGTTGTTGCTGCCTGCCAATCTTACTGAAAAATTCATGACTATTACAGATGGTTAAATATATCAGATGTCATATCAACAACTACCTGAAAAAGGGTTTTTTCTGAGTTTCAATGAAAATGCTTAGGATGATGCTGATGCTATACTAAAGCCAAGCAATATTTTAATAGTAAAAAAAATGTATTACACTTGCAAATTATGTGATGCCGCATGTGCTGTTGCCATTGTTTGCGAACATCATACTGTTATCTAACACTACATGCAACTTAATGACATCTCCAAAGCATGTAATTAAAAGGTTTAAAAATATGTGACACTCGCGCCTTGGTAACACAGATTGATTATTTATTTAGGCTGCTGCTGTGAGTGCTGTCCCCCTTAACCCCTTCAGATCTGCGCTACAGCTGAATGATGGCTACAGTGCGGACCTACTTTGCTGGGAGGGTGCTGTGATCACCGAGTCAACGAGACTCGGGAGATCACAGATCAGAGTAAGGGGTTGATCCTGGCCCCTTACCACATGATCAGCTGTCAGCCAATGACAGCTGATCATGTGATGTAAAAAGAAGATTAGTAATCGGCTTCTGTGCAAGGGACATTGGTCCCGAAGAGGAAGAGGCGAAGCTGCCTCATCTATGCCAACCAATACTGCCTGCCAGTGCCACCTACCAGTGCCCAGAGTGCCACAAATCAGTGCCCACCAGTGCCAGCAATCATTGCCACCTATCAATACCCACGAGTGCCACCTAACAATGCCCACCAGTGGTGCCAATCAGTGCTTCATCAGTGCCACCTATCAGTGTCACCTACCAGTGCCGATCAGTGCCCATCACCGCCACCCATGAGTGCCTATCACTACCATGCATCAGTGCCACCTATTAGTGCCCTTAAGTGCCACCTATCAATGCCCTTCAGTGCTGCCCATCAGTGCCACCTCCCAGTGCCCACCAATGCCACCTATCGGTGCCCACCAGTCCAACCTCATCAGTGCCCACCAGTGCGGCCTATTAGTTCCCATCAGTGCCCATCAATGCAGCCTATCGGTGCCCATTAGTGCAGCCTATCAGTGTCCAATAGTGCAGCCTCATCAGCGTACATTAATGAAGGAGAAAAATTACCTGTTTACAAAGTGCATTAACAAAATATAAAACTGTTTTGTATTTTTTTTTTAATTTTGGTATTGTTTAATATTTTTAACAAAAAATAAAAAAACCCAGAGGTGATCAAATACCACCAATACCACAACTGTCAGAATTAGGAGCTGAGTATAAACATAAATGGGTGCAATATCAACAGTTAGATACATATGTTAGGACTAAAATACAACTTCTCTTAGTGGAGAGACAACTAACCATTTTTGAACAATTATTAATAAAAGAACAAAGACCGACTCATAATCTATGAACTACAGTATATATAAGCTCCTACTTCCTATGGAAATGCTAAATGAATTAATGAGTATGAAAAAAAGGGAAAGGGAAATGGGAAGCTTGATCACACCGGTAGAATGTGATAGAGTATTTTCCTTGGCACATAAAACATCAATAGCGATAAGAAATCAAGAAAGGAATTACAAAATTATTATGAGATGGTATAGGACCCCAGTCAAGCTACACAAAATAAATGGAGTGAATTCAGAATTATGCTGGAGAAGCTTTAAAGAAAGGGGTGCACATACATGGCACAACTGTTCTATGGTGAAGGAGTTCTGGGATGGTATTTTCAAAACGTATCGGAAGATATCGGGCCACGAGACACATTCAAGTGTAAAAGTCTCTATATTGAATATTATTCTGGGAGATAGAAAGACAATTAAGGCAGATATCCTACACCATATGATAACAGCAGCCAAAACAATAATAGCTCGAAAGTGGTGACAAACTAACAGCCCCACAATAGCAGAATGAATTTGTGAGATGAGTGAAATACAGCAAATAGAGACAATGATAATGATTGAGGAGAAAGGGTTTGAAAATATGGGAAAAATGAGCAGAGTTTAGATCCTTGGCAAAGATACATGAATTTTTATGAAAGGAATGAGACACCCCGATGTATAGGGTTAGGGGAGGGAGGAGGGAGGGGGTGGAAAGTTTGGGAACCTTTTCTTTTTTTTTTAAGGGGAGATGTGGTTGAATGGAATGAATGATAGGAGGATAAGGTAAGTGACCCTGTGTATAGGAATAAAATATTGAGATTGTTTTAATGTATAGTTAATATATAGAGTCACTCAGTCTGAAAAAAAATGAAGCTGTATATTTGTATTAAATGAAAAATAATAAAAAGAGATTTAAAACAAATACCACCAATAGAAAGCTCTATTTTTGGGGAAACAATGATAAAAATGTATTTTGGGTACAGTGTTGTATGACCACGCAATGGTCATTCAAAGAGTGACAGCACTAAAAGCTGAAAATTGGTCTGGGCAGGAGGGGGGTTTAGGTGCCCAGTAAGCAAGTGGTTAAAGGCCTCACCACACCAATAACTAAATTAATCTCTGTGTGATTGTTCTGTGTCTGTGTCTGGACAAATATCTTAATGTAAACCTTTCTATGCTAGTATAGTCCATAAATTAATAAATAACTAAAGATGAAAATTGGATGAGTTAATCCTGTGATTATGTGACTGGTAAACCAATGATACTAATAAATAAATAATATGCTTTTAAATAAATAATAAATTGTGAACAATAAATAAACTGATAGATGGTGACTAATGAATACAATAATAAATTGACACGTGATGATACGTTGTGCAGACAATATCTTTTTAAAGTGCTTTTGTGCTCTGTGCTCCAACAGTGACTTTATTCCACCTTTTGTGAGGCTGCATGGTTCCGCACTCACCAGATTGGTTGGACTCCTCTACCTTATGGTCAGAAGGAGTCAGCTGTGCTTTTAGGTCTCTTAGGGGGGACCCATCCCACTAAAATGTCCACTGGGTACTCCCGCTGTAGTAGCTTGCCTCCTATTTCAGCGCCCCTGGACCAAGGTGTGTAGGCATGTAATAAGTAAAGAGAGAACTCCTCATGGTGTAAGATCCTTAAGATATTTATGTGAACATTGGCCTCTTGCAATTAAAAGTCCTTCTTAAAATCCTGTGAAAAGTAACTCAATCAAATGTGCAAATGATGGCTTGTGTGGGATGACGCTGTCTGTAGATCAGCGTGTGTTCCACCGTCCGTGCCACAAGTGACATGTAGTGAATTTAGGCTTGACGCGTTTCTTCATCTGAGTGTGACTTTATCAAAAGCAGAAAGTCCCCTTGCATTCCAATCACTCAAATAGGATGATCATAACAAGCTCCACTCCTCCCCTCCTTATTATTGGGCCCTGCGAGGACATCTTGTGTTTGATTTTATTATTACACACTTCTGTTGCCATCATATGATTTCAAATTGAAATACTTCTATGTCACTTAGACTTTTGTTCACTTGTTATATTATATAAATGTGAAAATTGTGAATGATTAAAAATTTAAAAAAATTAAAATAAAAATAAAAATAAATAATAAAAATAAATAAAATAAACATAAAAATGAAAAAAATAAAAAATAAAATAAGAATGATAATAATAAATTAAAGAAATAATAATAATACAATTGAAATTACATTCACATTATACACAACCCTCCAGCATGGGCACCAGCAACATCACACAAACACACAGAAGATATAGAGGAAAAAAGGAGACATAGAGGTGGGCGACACAAAAAGAAAGAGACAGTAATAGAGCAGGGGATTTTTAACTTAAGTGGGATAGAGTTCACAGAGGCTGACATTAAACTGCTGGACTCTGGACTTAAATTTGCCCCAGATCAACCATATAAAAGAGTTTAAGGCATATATTGATTTTGAAAGGTTCGTACATAAATAAGAATTAAAAAATATTATGCAGAAGCCCAAAATAATAACCAGGGCATTACTACAAAATATAAGCACAGTGGAATGAGAGAGAGTTCAATTTTCAATCCTAAGAGTTCTAACCACCAGTATTTGGAAGTTTTTAAATCTATGGTGGAAAATGAATTGAAACAAATAAAAATACCTAAAAATAAACATAGTAATACTAAATGGTCAAACATTAAAGCCCTAGAAGAAAGAAAGGACAGCGGATAAAGGGGGAGGCCTGGTGATATTTAGTAAGGAGAAGTATTACAGGGAACTCAATAGGCTGATGGAAGATTCCACAACTTATGAAAAATTAAAACCAAACCCCTTGATAAAATATAGGTCCAAATGGAAAATATTAACCAGAAGAGCAGATAACCAACAAATTCTGGGCAAGAGGGAATATAGGTACTTGTTACCAGATGCACCTAGGTTGCCAGTTATATACCAGGTGCCCAAAGTCCACAAGAATCAATATGAACCACCAGGAAGAACCATCATTAGTGGTGTAGAATCCCTCTTTTCCAGAATAGGAGAATATATTAACCATTACTTACAACCCATAGTGCAAACATTCCCTTCTCAGCTTAGAGATAGTAAATAACTAATTAACATCTTAGACAATTTTCCACAAGAAAACAACCTCATATTAGCTACAATAGATGTAAACTCCCTTTATAAAAGTATCCAACAGGATGACGCCTTGGAGACTGTGAAATGGGCCTTAAAGGGATAATCAGAGTTGGAGGGCCTACAACAAGAATTATTTTTTTATTGCTGAGGCCCTAGAATTGACTATGAAAAGCAACTGCTGACTATGAAAAGTAGCAATGCTACTTCTGGCATGATAAATCCCAATTCCCAAGGTGTAGCCATGGGTGCTAAATGTGCACCCAGTGTGCAAAACATCTTTTTAAGTAAGTGGGAGCAGGAAGAAATGTATGGTAAACAAAGGCCAGACATAGCACTATACAAAAGGTATATTGATGATGTCATCATCTTATGGAGGGGAACGGAGGGATCCCTAAAGTAGCTCTTAGAGGAGATCAACCATAATTGTTATCACAATACCTTTTCCGGGGAGATGGAATACGGAGCAGGTCAACTATCTGGATCTAGAAGTATATAAATATGAGGATCAATTATATACCCGTACGTTTTTTAAAGACACAGATCGCAATGGGTATATACCTATATATAGCTGCCATCCCCCTGGGTGGCTAGGTGGTATACCCAAGGGCCAACTGATGAGGAACCATGGAAATTGTAAGGATATAAATGAATATAACAGGCAGAAACAGGAATACGTAATGGTAAAGAGATGTGTGGATAAAGGCTATAAGGAAAACACAGTTAGAGAAGTAAAAAAGCTAGTGGAAGCAATGAATAGTAAGGAGTTACTAAAGGATAAAGCAAGGAAAGAAAAGGAATTTAGTATGGTGCTGGTAGCGGATTATCATAGGCAATATGAAGCATTTGAACAAATAATATTTAAGCATTGGCCTATTCTCCCTCGAGATAATGCCCTGGGCAAACTATTGTCAGCCAGACCAGGGTTTGTTTACAGAGAAGCACCCAATCTTAGGGGCAAATTAGTGAAAAATGTACCATATCCTCCCAAAAGACTGGGTACTTTTTTGGATCACAAAGGGTTTTACACGTGTGGGAGATGCAAAATGTGTAGAACCATCAAAGACGGACAGAGAAAGACCACCCAGTTTACATCTTTTGTTACCAACAAAGAGTACAAGATAAATAAGTTGATTATATGTCAAAGTACACATGTTACATTTCTGTTGGCCTCCCCATGTGGATTGCAATATGTGGGCAGGATCACCAGGCAACTAAGTGTAAGGATAAGGGAACATTTGAACAACATCAGAAAAGGTTACAAGTATCACAGCTTGTCTCAACATTATAGAACTCATCATAATAAGGACTGTAACGAGCCCCTTGCTCACTCGGTTCCACTCTCCCGACACTCCTCTGCAGCTATTGAATCAGATTGCAACGTCTGATGGTTCGGTCATCCGATACTCCGGGACTAGAACTACAGCTCTGTGCCGTTCTAGTCCAGTTGTGATAGCTCAGAACAAACACCAGGCAGGCTGTACGTAAGTTCAAACAGGAATCTCTCTTTATTGACAAGAAGTCTTATTTATACAATAAAAGAGGAGGTGCAGACCTCCTGCTCATATTACTCTAACAATACAGCTGTAACCTAATTAACCTAATTAACATGAGCTAATTAACTAATCCCTTTAGACAGCCTAGATGACTCAGACATGACCGTTAGGCCAGACTGGCCGTCTTGTAGTTCAGAAAATCCAATCAACATTATCACAATCAACATAGACTCTTCTTCACACAATAGCAGAGTTAATTAACACAAATAACAATGAGGATCTAATGACTCTTAGATCCCATAGTAGACTTATTTACAATAAACATTTTAGCAGACAATAGACAGACAGGTGTTGGAATTTACATTAGCATCTCCTAACCGTATCTGTCCCAGCATTATGAATCAGCCACTATTCCAATATGGCAAATCCAGGGTCCCCAGACATACAGCTCACAAAGAGCACCATTCCCCCAAATGCAAGGGCCCCCGATCGATCGGCAAGAGGCTAGTATACAGTCCCCTCCAAAAGTTTCTTTCCTGGCTAGGTCTGTCACAAGGACCCTGGTCTAATTAAAGTTTGTGGGATAGATATAATAGACGGGTATTGGTGGGGCATTAACATGACCAGAGTGGTGTCCCAAAATTAAACAAGGTGGATAAACAAACTGGGTAGCATGAGAGGCCCCAATATTGATATTGATATCAATTGTTTTATTTCCAATTTTTAGCTGTAATTTTCATTGTAAAGAAGAGATCACTATGGAGTATTCAACCCTAGAAATGAGGGAGGGGGGCTAGGAGGGGGGTTCACAATTCCCATCACATTCTTACATCCACAACACATTATTTTATTTCATCTATAGTTGTATATGTAATTTCAATTGTATAATTATTATTTCTTTGATTTATTATTATCATTCTAATTTTATTTGTATTTATTTGTATTTTTTATTTTTATTTATTTTTTTATTATTTCTTTTTATTTTTATTTCTTTTTATTTTATTTTATTTCAATTTTATTTTTATTTTAAATAAATAGAGGATATGGGACTTTAAAGGTATATTTAATGTGAAGAAAATAAGGATAATAATATACTCAAATCTAAAAAATTGAATTGAAACTCATGGTTGTTCCTCTCCATGGAAATCTTTAGTAGCATACTCTGGTTTCTCTTCAGATCGAATAAATCTTTCCCCTTTTACTAAAGATTTCCGTGGAGAGGAACAACCATGAGTTTCAATTTAAATTTTTAGATTTGAGTATATTATTATCCTTATTTTCTTCACATCAAACATACCCTTAAAGTCCCATATCCTCTATTTATCTATTTCATATAATCTAGGGATGTTGGTACCATATTAGGTTGAAATATTTCGGAGCTTACCTCTGCCCATATTTTTGACCTTTATTTTAATTTTATTTAGTTTTTAATCATTCTCATTTTTTATTCACAATTTTCACATTTATATAATATAACAAGTGAATAAAAGCCTAAGTAACATAGAAGTATTTCTATTTAAAATCATATGATAGCAACAGAAGTGTGTAATAATAAAATCAAACACAAGATGTCCTCGCAGGGCATAACACAAGTGGATAATTGAATAGAAGAGGTCAATAAGTTTTTGCTCATTCATACAATGGGATTCATTTCCTGGTGGTCTGTTCTGAGCCCAATAGTAAGGAGGGGGAGGAGTGCAACTTGTTATGACCATCCTATTTAAGTGAGTGGAATGCAAAGGGACTTCCTGCTTTTAATAACGTCGCACTCAGATGACGAAATGCATCAAGCCTGAATCCCCTTCACGTCACTTCCAGCATGGATGATGGAACACATGCTGAGCTGCAGACAGCGTCATCCCACACAAGCTGTCATTTGCATGTTTGGTTGAGTTACTGTTTACAGGATTTTAAGAAGGATTTTTAATTGTAAGATGCAGATGTTCAAATAAATATCTTGAGGATCCTACACATGAGGAGTTCTCTCTTTACTTATTACTAGGGATGAGCCGAACACCCCCCGGTTCGGTTCGCACCAGAACCCGCGAACGGACCGAAAGTTCGCACGAACGTTAGAACCCCATTGACGTCTATGGGACTCGAACGTTCGAAATCAAAAGTGCTCATTTTAAAGGCTAATTTGCATGGTATTGTCCTAAAAAGGGTTTGGGGACCCGGGTCCTACCCCAGGGGACATGTATCAATGCAAAAAAAACTTTTAAAAACGGCCGTTTTTTCGGGAGCAGTGATTTTAATGATGCTTAAAGTAAAAAAAAAAAAAGTGAAATATTCCTTTAAATATCGTACCTGGGGGGTGTCTATAGTATGCCTGTAAAGTGACGCGTGTTTCCCATGTTTAGAACAGTCCCTGCACCAAATGTCATTTTTAAAGGAAAAAATCTCATTTAAAACTGCTTGCGGGTTTAATGTCATGTCGGGTCATGGCAATATGGATGAAAATCAGTGAGACAAACGGCATGGGTACCCCCCAGTCCATTACCAGTCCCTTTGGGTCTTGTATGGATATTAAGGGGAACCCCGCACCCAAATTAAAATAAGGAAAGGTGTGGGGCCACCAGGCCCTATATACTCTGAACAGCAGTATACAGGCGGTGCAAACAAGACAGGGACTGTAGGTTTGTTGTTAAGTAGAATCTGTTTGTAATTTTGAACATTTTTAACGTGTTTAGCTCCAGCCAAAAAATCTTTTCTAAGCTTTTTGGAAAACATAGGGAAGGGTTATCACCCCTGTGACATTTGTTTTGCTGTCTTTCCTCCTCTTCAGAAGATTTCACCTCACTTTTTTGTCCCAATGAAAAATGTTTTTTGAAAATTTGGGTTTTTTTGTGGAACAAGGATTGGAAAGCATCAGTGGAAAGGAGAACTTGTTTTCCCATATTAACTCTTACAGGAGAGAATTTCCCTTCCTAGGGGTAGATTTCATCTCACTTCCTGTTGTCTCCTTCCGTTTGCAAGTAGGAGTCGTTTGTAAGTTAGATGTTTGAAAGTAGGGTCCTGCCCTATATACTCAGCAGAAATTTGGGCCTTAGGTGTTGCTGTGGCCACAACACTGTAAGCCCTCACAGGGCCCTGCTGTGAAATATTAGATCAAGAATTGTAATTACATGCCCCTGTTGAACAGGAGCTGAAAAATTAGGCCTTAGGCACTGGTGCTGGTGCCACAACACTGCAACCCCTCACAGACACTCTAGTTGGAACGCAGGAACGAGCCCTGCTGCAAATTATTGCTTCAAAAATTGTAATTACACGCCCCTGTTAGACAGGGGCAGAAAAATTGGGCCTTAGGCACTGGTGCTGGTGCCATAACACTGCAACCCCTCACAGACACTCTAGTTGGAACGCAGGAACGAGCCCTGCTGCAAAGTATTGCATCAAAAATTGTAATTACACGCCCCTGTTAGACAGGGGCAGAAAAATTGGGCCTTAGGCACTGGTGCTGGTGCCACAACACTGCAACCCCTCACAGACACTCTAGTTGGAACGCAGGAACGAGCCCTGCTGCAAAGTATTGCATCAAAAATTGTAATTACACGCCCCTGTTAGACAGGGGCAGAAAAATTGGGCCCTAGGCACTGGTGCTGGTGCCACAACACTGCAACCCCTCACAGACACTCTAGTTGGAATGCAGGAACGAGCCCTGCTGCAAAGTATTACATCAAAAATTGTAATTACACGCCCCTGTTAAACAGGGGCTGAAAAATTGTGCCTTAGGCACTGGTGGTGGCGCCCAGAACCAAAAATGTTCTTACAAGCTATCAGCGTGATGATTGAGGAGGAAGAGGATAATTACTCAGGGATAGTCACTCAGCATCAGCATAGGCAGTCTTTGAAGGGATCTGAGATTTCAAAAAAAATTATTCGGTTACATCAGCATCAGGTGCTTGGTAGCTGGTGGTGATCCAAGACTCATTCATTTTTATGAAGGTCAGCCGATCGACCGAGTCGGTGGACAGACGCACCCTGTGATCGGTTACCACGCCTCCAGCAGCACTGAATGTGCGTTCCGAAAGAACGCTGGATGCAGGACAGGCCAGTAGCTCAATTGCATACTGTGCAAGCTCTGGCCAGTGATCCATCCTCAAGACCCAGTAACCCAGAGGATTTTCGGTGGGAAAGGTGTCCAAGTCTGATCTTGCCCCTAGGTATTCCTGCACCATGTAAAACAGACGCTGGCGATGGTTGCTGGAACCGATCATACCTTGGGGCTGCGGACCAAAAAATTGTCTGAACGCATCGGTCAGACGGCCACCTTCTCCACCGCTCCTTCTTTGACTGACCGAAGCCTCAGCAACACGTTGTCCAGAAACAGGAGTTTGTAACCTCCCAGTCTCTGGGAACGCGTTGCACAGACCTTTCTGCAAGGCCTCCCGAAGATGTTTCATCCTCTGCTCCCTCTGCGATGGCAAGATAAGGTCCGCAACCTTACCCTTGTAACGTGGATCAAGGAGGGTTGCCAGCCAGTATTGGTCCTTCTCCTTGATACCACGAATACGAGGATCCTTACGCAGGCTTTGCAGGATCAGGGAGGCCATGCAGCGTAGGTTTGCTGAGGCATTCGGTCCGGAGTCCTCTGGGTCACTAAGAACGACATGGTCCGCAGCCACCTCCTCCCAGCCACGTACAAGTCCATGTGTTTCTTGGGACTGATCCCTTAAAGACTGCTGCTGATGCTGAGTGCCAGGCTCCACCTCCATACTGACACAATCTTCCTCCTCCTCCTCTTCCTCCTCGTCCTCTTCCTGTGTGATCGGCGGGCACGCAGGAACACTGTCTGGATAAAGGGGGCCTTGAGAGCTAAGGAAGTCCTCCTCTTCCTGCCTCTGTTCTGCCTCAAGTGCCCTGTCCATTATTCCACGCAGCGTGTGCTCCAACAGGTGGACAAGGGGGACAGTGTCACTGATGCATGCACTGTCACTGCTCACCATCCTCGTGGCCTCCTCGAATGGTGACAGGACAGTGCATGCATCCCTGATCATGGCCCACTGGCGTGGGGAAAAAAAACCAAGCTCCCCTGACCCTGTCCTGGTGCCATAGTCGCACAGGTACTCATTGATGGCCCTCTGCTGCGTGTGCAGCCGCTGCAGCATGGCCAACGTTGAGTTCCACCTGGTGGGCATGTCACAGATTAGGCGGTTCTTGGGCAGGTTAAACTCCTTTTGGAGGTCCGTCAGCCGAGCACTGGCATTATATGACCGGCGGAAATGCACACAGACTTTCCTGGCCTGCCTCAGGACATCCTGTAAGCCCGGGTACCTGCCCAAGAACCGCTGCACCACCAAGTTAAGGACGTGAGCCAAACAGGGCACATGGGTCATTTGTCCCTGTCGGAGGGCAGAGAGGAGGTTGGTGCCATTGTCGCAAACCACCATTCCTGCCTTAAGTTGGCGTGGCGTCAACCACCTCTGAACCTGCCCCTGCAGAGCTGACAGAACCTCTGCCCCAGTGTGGCTCCTGTCCCCCAAGCACACCAGCTCAAGCACCGCATGGCATCTTTTGGCCTGCGTACTTGCGTAGCCCCTTGAACGCCTACGGAGCACCGCTGGTTCCGAGGAAGAGGCCATGGAGGAAGAAGAAGAGGAGGGGGTGGAGGAGAGAGGTGTGTCACAATCAGCATTTTGGAGGCGTGGTGGCGGAACAACCTCCAACACTACTGCACCTTGTCCTGCATCCTTCCCAGCTGCCAGCAGAGTCACCCAATGCGCCGTGAAACTTAGGTAACGTCCCTGTCCATGCCTGCTGGACCATGAGTCAGCGGTAATATGCACCTTACCGCTGACCGCCCTGTCCAGCGAGGCATGGACATTGCCTTCCACATGCCGGTAGAGAGCCGGAATCGCCTTCCGTGAGAAAAAGTGGCGTTTGGGTACCTGCCACTGAGGAACCGCACATTCCACAAACTCACGGAAGGGGGCAGAGTCTACCAACTGAAAAGGCAGCAGTTGAAGTGCTAGCAATTTTGCCAAGCTAGCATTCAACCGCTGGGCATGTGGATGGCTGGGAGCAAACTTCTTTCGGCGGTGCAGCAGCTGGGGCAGGGAAATTTGCCTGGTACAATCTGACGTCGGTGTACCAAAAGCAGATTGCCCACAAGTACTTGGCTGTGACACACCTAATTCTACACCTTCATTCCTCTCACTGCAGGTCTCAGAGAGGACTGAAGGTCTAGTGGGGTTGGAAATCTCAGCTGATGAGGAGCAAGGAGAGATCCTCTTTGTTCTTTGGTGTGGGTCTTTTAGATACGCTTGCCAACGAACTGCATGGCAGGTCAACATATGTCTGGTCAAGCATGTGGTACCCAAGCGGGAGATATTTTGGCCACGCGAGATACGCTTGAGACATATGTTGCAAATAGCAGCGGTGCGATCTGATGCACTCGTCTCAAAAAAGGCCCACACCAAAGAACTTTTTGAATAACGCGCAGAGACTGCAGCGCCCTGCACATGTGGAGCTTTGGGGTGTGATGCAGTCAATGTGCTGCCCTTAGGCTGGCCCCTGGAGGGCATCCTGCCTCGTTGGTGATGTGCTGCCGCCTCCTCCTCCTCCTCCTCCTCCTCCTCCTCTCTCCTATCAGGCACCCACGTTGAGTCAGTGACCTCATCATCCCCTCCCTCCTCATCACTGGAGCAAACCTGGCAGTATGCTGCAGCAGGGGGAGCATGACTGCCAGATTGCTGTCCTTCTTGGGCACCCCCTCTGTCCGCGCTCATGTTACTGCCTTCATCGAGCTCAGTATCGTCATCAGAGCCTTCCAAACGCTGGGCATCCTCCTGGAGCATGTACCCAACACTGTGGTCAAACAGTTCGAGGGAATCCTCATGAGGACATGGTGGAGCTAGGGAAGGAGTCACTGATGACATTGAGCTGAGGGAAGAGGCCGCTGCTTTGCCAGACAAAGCACCCTGGGCATGGGTGAGAGAGGATGAGGAGGATGAGGACGGCTTGGTCATCCACTCGACCAAGTCTTCCGCATGTTGCGGCTCAACATGGCCAGCTGCCGAAAAAAAGGCCAAGCGTGTCCCATGGCCACGTGCTGATGAGGATGCACCGTCTCCACGACCAGCACTAGACACAGAGCCTGCTTGCCCTCTCTTATTGGCTTGTGACTGTCTGCCTCTCCTTCTTGGCCTTCCAGACATACTAATGGCCTGTAGCTGCACTAAGCTGGGATAGAACACCTGTAATTTTCTTCAAGTAGCTTTATATACTGTAACCAGACAAGCCTGCCTGTCAGTAGGAAGATAACAGGAACGGATCTAGCTGAACACTGTGAGCAGGACGCACTGTACTAAATGTAAATAGTCT